>NC_052944.1:25994683-26294683 GCF_013358895.1 Oreochromis aureus
AGAGGTAACCAAACTGTGTGACTGTCACAGTTTTGTGAGGTGTTCCTTTAAGTTAATAAGAAACACAAAAAAATAACAATGTATGCAGTTCACATACATGCATTGCACATGGAATGAAAAACCACATTGACTTTCAAATTGCTAGTGTTCTCTCACTTCCGTCACATTAACATGACAAGAGACCAGTGAAACCACGACGCTGTTGGCTGATAAAACTGTGCAGCAGTGACAGCAGTTCAGGTATTTAAGTCCCCTCATTATTGTCACTTTTAGTTTAGATTCTAGTCAGTCAGTCATTAATATAAACTGAATGTGGGCAGAAGGAAAACTCAAAAGTGACTTTTAAAAACTTTTTTTCTTTTTCTAACTCTTCACAGCTACATCCTGTTCACAAGGTAGGATGCTCCAGTGTTTTATTCTGAATGCCTGTTTTTGTGGCATGGTTTAGTTAAATTAATACAATTTATTAGTGAGATGCTTCAAAACCATTGTACAGGTCAGCCACTGATTTATTTTTAAATCCTCTACTTTCCATTTGTATAAAAGTTTCTTTCTGTGACTTTTACTGTTATCAGACACCACTGAAAGTTAGACACCCACCAAACAGCTGCTGGGGATTCCTCATCTGATGTTGTGCTGCGTTGTAGCCCCTCTGTTGCTTGTTGAATATCCCCTTGATAATTTCCACTAGTTTATATTTGATCGTAAATGTACACATACTTTTAGAGTGCATCTACTAGCTTGCATGCTTTTGCACTCTTTTGTCTCCTTCACCATGGCCACAGAATACAGGGAGTGCAGAATTATTAGGCAAATGAGTATTTTGTCCACATCATCCTCTTCATGCATGTTGTCTTATTCCAAGCTGTATAGGCTCGAAAGCCTACTACCAATTAAGCATATTAGGTGATGTGCATCTCTGTAATGAGAAGGGGTGTGGTCTAATAACATCAACACCCTATATCAGGTGTGCATAATTATTAGGTAACTTCCTTTCCTTTGGCAAAATGGGTCAAAAGAAGGACTTGACAGGCTCAGAAAAGTCAAAAATAGTGAGATATCTTGCAGAGGGATGCAGCAGTCTTAAAATTGCAAAGCTTCTGAAGCGTGATCATCGAACAATCAAGCGTTTTCATTCAAAATAGTCAACAGGGTCGCAAGAAGCGTGTGGAAAAACCAAGGCGCAAAATAACTGCCCATGAACTGAGAAAGTCAAGCGTGCAGCTGCCAAGATGCCACTTGCCACCAGTTTGGCCATATTTCAGAGCTGCAACATCACTGGAGTGCCCAAAAGCACAAGGTGTGCAATACTCAGAGACATGGCCAAGGTAAGAAAGGCTGAAAGACGACCACCACTGAACAAGACACACAAGCTGAAACGTCAAGACTGGGCCAAGAAATATCTCAAGACTGATTTTTCTAAGGTTTTATGGACTGATGAAATGAGAGTGAGTCTTGATGGGCCAGATGGATGGGCCCGTGGCTGGATTGGTAAGGGCAGAGAGCTCCAGTCCCACTCAGACGCCAGCAAGGTGGAGGTGGAGTACTGGTTTGGGCTGGTATCATCAAAGATGAGCTTGTGGGGCCTTTTCGGGTTGAGGATGGAGTCAAGCTCAACTCCCAGTCCTACTGCCAGTTTCTGGAAGACACCTTCTTCAAGCAGTGGTACAGGAAGAAGTCTGCATCCTTCAAGAAAACATGATTTTCATGCAGGACAATGCTCCATCACACGCGTCCAAGTACTCCACAGCGTGGCTGGCAAGAAAGGGTATAAAAGAAGAAAAACTAATGACATGGCCTCCTTGTTCACCTGATCTGAACCCCATTGAGAACCTGTGGTCCATCATCAAATGTGAGATTTACAAGGAGGGAAAACAGTACACCTCTCTGAACAGTGTCTGGGAGGCTGTGGTTGCTGCTGCACGCAATGTTGATGGTGAACAGATCAAAACACTGACAGAATCCATGGATGGCAGGCTTTTGAGTGTCCTTGCAAAGAAAGGTGGCTATATTGGTCGCTGATTTGTTTTTGTTTTGTTTTTGAATGTCAGAAATGTATATTTGTGAATGTGGAGATGTTATATTGGTTTCACTGGTAAAAATAAATAATTGAAATGGGTATATATTTGTTTTTGTTAAGTTGCCTAATAATTATGCACAGTAATAGTCACCTGCACACACAGATATCCCCCTAAAATAGCTAAAACTAAAACAAACTAAAACTACTTCCAAAAACATTCAGCTTTGATATTAATGAGTTTTTGGGTTCACTGAGAACATGGTTGTTGTTCAATAATAAAATTATTCCTCAAAAATACAACTTGCCTAATAATTCTGCACTCCCTGTAAAAAAGCAAAAAATCGAACACTGCTAGCACAGTCATTTTGTGGTTGACCATTGTAGATCTAAAGATAGTTTAACTGCAGGTTGTGAATGTCAGAGAGAAAAGCTGTGAACAAGTTTTGAGTCTTCTTAGTAATTTATCTGTGATTAACACTAGTAATTTGGTCTGTATTATTATTATTAATATTATTATTATTATTATTATTATTATTATTGCTGTCCATATACACAGTATGTGGACAAAGTCTTATGTCTTCATGACATTTAAAAAGCATGTGCATGTTAAGTATCAGTGAAAGTACAGCTGCTGCTAACAAACAGGGATCAGGCAAGTCTGATTTTTCTTCTGTATCCCATTTAAACAGTTGAAGTGTCTCACTTTACATCATTTTCTTCCGGTTTGTACACTGCTGTGAGTGCTGCAGGACCCAAACTGTAGTTACGACTTAATATTCAAGCAGAATAGAACCTGCCTTTTTCCTCTCATCTATTAATGAATCATATCATTAATTATGTTCATTTGCAGATTAACTTAAAGTATGAGAATCCTGCAGTAGTCCTGGTTCACAACTGTTACTGCAAAAAGGTTCAACAGCTGTCAGTTATGACATTACACCTGAGTTTTACAGCGTCATCTGCTAACACAGGACAAGAAGGCAGGATGGTGCAGGCGTCTCTCATTTATGCAATCAGATTCGTACAAAAGGGAACAATTTGGCTGGTCTGTTTTAGAGGAATTAACCAGTGGCGTATCACTGTAAGTTTCCTCTGTGGAAGTGAAAATGAATGAAAAAGGTCAACATCAGACGCCAAGTTAAGAGAACTGATCAACAGAGAGAGACAAACCATAGCTGTGATGTCATCTTGTTTTAAGATGTTGAGACAATGCTGATAAAAAATTGATTTATTTTCTTATTTCTGACCATTGTATTTAAATAATAAATCTGATTTTACTGTCAAATCAGGTCTAAGATAAAAATTGAACTACAGTCACGTATCATCTATCCCAAGATGATAAATGTAAATTAAGTATTCATTACATCTAGTTTGTGAAACAAAGAAATCCCTCGCTTCAGTTTAACCATCACAGTTAGCTGTTTCCTGTGTCTGTGTTCACAACAAAGCTCAGAACCACAGAGTAAAATTATTTATAGATCTGTGCTGAGGGTGAGCTGGAAGATCAGACTCAAGCAAAAAGCAACCCAAAAGTTTACTTTTATGAAACATGATAAAAAGAGAGAAAAATTGTATTTTTCTCATGAGAAAACGAACAAACTGGCTGCGTCTGTCTGCACATCTGACAGTGTGATGTTAAAAAGATGGAAATCAGATCAGTCGCCAACTAAAAGTCAGCTGAAACAGACTCTACAGTAGTCATCAGAAGGCAGGCTACATTATGAGTTTTAGTATTGCTTATTAGAGCTGCCCTCTTAAAATAATGCCAAGAAAAATGCCATCAAAGTTCACTCCACTGCTTAAAAACAGATATTGACCTCAATCTTGTCACAGGGGTTATAAATGACAGTCTATGTTTCTTTGGATCTCTCATCTAGAGCAGGTCAGCTACTAATACCTTGGGCAAGGTACTGTTACATAAATATAGACTTGGCTTTAAGTCTATATTTTGCCCCCTGCTAGTACTGCAACTTCTGCATGTGTGTCCGTTTCATGCTCAGGAGAGGCAAAGCGTCACATCTGCATGGTGGATCAGTGTGTCTGTCGCATGCTTTGTTGTGATATCGGATGCACTTTAATGGAGAAAAAAGGGCTTATTTGAATGAGTGTGTGAATAATTGAGATTTGTTGTATAAAGTGCTTTGAGTCCTCAGGTCACTTTATAGGCAGGGGAGAGTAGCACCTCAAATCTTATTTACACTAAGGGTAACTGATTTTTCTTCAAAGTAGAACACTTTGAGATCGATCATCTTTGGATCAGAGTACTACAGGACTGTGATGATGGGGAATACTTTGCTGACATTATTCTGTAAGTAAACTGAATTTCTCTGTTTCTGTGTCATTTAAGGAAGAATATTTGTAACTGTTTCTCTGAGAGTTTGATTGTATCCAGTTGGTGTTTTTTGTTTGTTTTGTTTTCTTTATTAATTAATTTTTTTAATTGGTAGGATTGTTTATGCAAAATATTACCTAGTTCTTTGACTTAGTTTAAACACTTTTGCACTATTGCAGTAATTAAACTTACTACATTTGCATTTTTTTTTTACGTTACTCTGTTGGAGTTTCTTTTAAGTATTTCTTATTTGACAAATTTCTTGTCAATTATGTTTTTGTCATGTATCCAGCCTATTTATTAGGTCATTGTACATGAGTACAAACATGTTGATGGGACAAGAACTGTGGTACCTAAAAAATCATAGTTTTTGCCAACAGTTCATGATTTTGATTTTCTGAAGTTGATAATGTCATGATATTAATCTTCTGTTTTAGTGCTCAGTGCATTCTTTTCTGGAACTGCTGACGGTAAGAAATTTTGTTCTTTGCAGTATTTACTAGTATTTAAAATTTACAATACAAACAGTTACAATATTTTTCTTTATTGTTACTTTGTTACTTTAAAAAGTCTCTGAAGCCTAGAACTCAAATTCCAGAAAAGTCAGGACATTCTTTAAATTTGAACAAAATGAAAACTAAATACATCAAAACACATGAACCATTCTTTTATTCACAAAAAGACATAAATAAAATAACAAATGTTCAAATTGAGAAACTTTCCAATTTTAAGCACAAATTTAGCTCATTTTAAATTTGATGCTTGCTACAGGTCTCAAAAAGGTTGGCACAGGCACAACAAATGGCTTCACCTGATAAAAAAAAAACATCTAGCAATTAATTTAGGTTAAATGATATCTTCTCCAACATGATTAGCTGCAAAAGAGAAGTCTTTGAAAGGGAGAGTCTCTCAGAAGTAAAGATCAGCAGAGGCTCTTCAGCCTGTGAAAGCATGCGTAACATTGTGTGTGAAGTATTCCACAATGTCAAAATGCAGAGGCTTCGCAACTTTCATCATCCACAGTGTATAACATCATCAAACATTGTCAAAAGATTCATTAGATATTTCTGGATGCCTGTGGTCTTCAGATGACACTGCATTACTCATTGGCATGTCACTGACATTACTAAATGGGCACAGGAACACTTCCAGAAACCACTGCCAGTTAACACAATCCACCATGTCATCTAGAGGATGCCATTTGAAGCTCTATGATACAAAAAGCCACATTTGAACATGTTCCTGAAGCCCTGTTGTGTCCTGCGGGAGACGACTCATTTGAAATGGAGCGTTACAAAGTGGGGAAGTGTTCTATGGTCAGACGAGTCCAAATGGATATTCTTTTTGGTAATTAGTGACTCCACATCCTCAGGGCTAGAGAGGAGGGAGACCTTCCAGTGTGTTTTCAGCATTCAGTTCAAAACCTAGCATCTCTGATGGTATGGGAGTGGATAAGTGCATACAGTATGGGCAGCTTGCATGTTTTGGAAGGAAATATTAATTGCTGAAAGATATATAAAATTTTAGAACAACATATATTCCCCTCTAGACAACGTCTATTTCAGGTAAGGCCTTGTTTATTTCAGTAGAACAATACAAAACCACATACTGCACCTATTAGAAGAGCATGGCTTCACGTGAAAAGAGTCCATGGGTGCTGGATTGGCCTACCTGCTGTCAAAATCTTTCACCTACACAGAACTTTTCGCACATCATTAAATGAAAAATACACCAAAGAAGACCATAAACTCTTCAGCAGCTGCAAATTCATGTCAGGCATAGCATAAACCAAACTCCAACTCTCAAACTCCAGAAGATCATAACCTCAATGGCCAGATGTCTTCAAATTGTTTGGAAATGAAAAGGAGATGCTGTAGATTGAAAATGACAGATTAACCAACTGAATTACACATTTGCCTTTTTCCTGGCAGTGTTGTCTTTATTTTGGTGTTGAACCCACATAGCAAAATTGGTATGGCCCCAATCTGGCCCACACAATGTGCTTACACATGGCCTGGGTGTCAGTCTGCATGTCAAGTGTGAATGTGTGTGAATGTAGTTAGAAAGCACTCAGTCTAGAGAAAGTGTGTTATTGGGTGAATGTGGCATGTTGTATAGAGCACTTTGAGGAATCCAACAGAGTAGAAAAGCGCTATATAAGAATCAGTCCATTCACTGCGAACAGAGATTCGTCATGTTACTTTTGCACTATCCCACATAGCAAAATTGGTATGGTCCAGATCTGGCCCACACAATGTGCTTACACATGGCCCACACACCTCAAAGAGTGATGGCCCTTTGGTGGTCCATATCAGGTTTGCCAGAGGTGGCCCACACATGAGCCAGCACAGGACCACCAGTGTGTCTGCAACTGGCCTTGTGCTGGCCTGTGTGTGGGCCACCTTTGACATGCAGACTGACACCCAGTGGCAAAGATGCGGAAATCGTCACCAGGTTTTGGATAAAGTGTACACTCACAAACCTGTCAAATCTGCATTTGAAACGTTGGCTACTATAGCAGTATAGTATTGCAACATGGCATTTGGGTCTTCTAACTAAAATAGGAAAATAGGAACATGAATACCCTATGACAGCAAACCACAATCGGGCCAGATGTGGCATGCCATCACATAGACAGTGCAATCTCAAATTCAAATTCAAATTCAAATTTTATTTGTCACACACACACAACCATACACAGTATGACATAGGGTGAAATGCTTGTAGCTGTACAATGCCCGACCATTAAATGACAGAAAAAAGTTTTACAGTATTTACAATTTACAGGTTACTACAAAATTTACAAATTAAATTTACAGTAGAAAATGTGCAAATAGCAGAAAGAGATTATAAAGATTATAAATTATAGGAAATGTGTGGTGGTGCATGTGTTAATGTGATGTGTGTGAGAGTCCAGTCCTACACCTGGTTCAGGGCCTGAATAGCCTGGGGAAGAAGCTCCTCCTCATTCTCTGTTTTGGCCTTAAGGGGCGGAAGCGCTTCCCAGACCTCAACAGTGAGAAAAGTCCATTGTTGGGATGGGAGAGGTCCATCATAATCTTCCTAGCTTTGGACTTGCACCGCTTGGTGTAGATGGACAGCAGGTCAGGGAGCTCTGATTGAATGATGCGTTCGCCGAGCGCACCACTCTTTTGCAGATCTCGTCTGTCCTGCTTGGTGCTGTTCCCAAACCAGGTGCAGATGTTTCCCGTCAGGATGCTCTCGATGGTGCAGGAGTAAAGTTCTTGAGCACCTTCAGTGGCAGATGGAAGTCTCTAAGTCTTCTGAGGAAGAAGAGACGCTGACGGGCTTTCTTAACCAGGGTGTTGATGTGACAGGACCATGACAGGTCCTGAGTGATGTGGACACCCAGGTATCGGAAACTGTCCACTCTCTCCACTGGCGTGCCACTGATGATGAGGGTTTGTAATTCCTCGCCTGCTTTGTAGTGAAGTCCACGATCAGCTCCTTAGTCTTGCTGATGTTTAGGAGGAGGTTATTCTCCTGGCACCAGGTCTCCAGGTTCCTAATCTCCTCCAGGTAGGCCGCCTCGATGTTGTCGGAGATCAGGCCTACAACAACAGTGTCGCCAGCAAACTTGACAATGGAGGTGGTGTCTGATGTGGCTACACAGTCATAAGTGTACAGTGAGTACAGCAGGGGCTTTAAACACAGCCCTGAGGCACTCCAGTGCTGAGTGAGATGGAGGGGGAGACTTGTTTTCCCACCCTCACTGATTGGGGTCTGTCTGTGAGGAAGTTGAGGATCCACTGACTCAGTGCTGAGCTGAGTCCTAGATCCGTCAACTTGGTGAAAAGCTTAGAGGAATTATTGTGTTGAATGCTGAACTGTGGTCCACGAACAGCATCCTAACATAATTCCCTCTGCCAGTGTCCAGGTGACTCAGGGATGTGTGGAGCAGGTGAGATATGGCATCGCCTGTGGAACGATTAGTCTGGTAAGCAAACTGAAGTGAGTCGATGGTGGCAGGAAGTGAAGAAGTGATGTGATCTCTCATCAGTCTTTCAAAACACTTCATCACAATTGAAGTCAGTGCTACTGGACGGTAGTCATTGTGGCAAGCGGGCTGTTGTTTCTTTGGAACAGCAACAATAATGGACTGTTTGAAGCACGTGGGAACCACTGCTTGGGCCAAGGAAAGGTTGAAGATCTCCGTGAACACCGGTGCTAGCTGGTCAGCACAGGCTCTCAGGACCCGGCCAGGGATTGCATCTGGTCCTGCTGCCTTCCTGGTGTTCACCCTCCTGAAGGTGTTCCTCACGGCATGCTCTGTGATGATGAATGCATTGTCTTCACTGGTGCACTCCGAGCGCGCGCAGCCGTTTGTTGTTTTAATTGCTGCGGCGTCAAAGCGAGCATAAAACGTGTTCAGCTCATCAGCTAGTGAAGCATCGGCATTCATCATTGAAGAAGCTGGTCGTTTATAGTCCGTTATAGTCCGCAGTCCTTTCCACAGGCTCCTAGAGTCGCACTGTCGTAGCTGTGACTCTAGTTTTTCCCCATAGCTCCGCTTTGCCTTTCTGACTGCGCTGCGCACGTTGTAGGATGCAGCCTTGTATAGGTCCATATTACCGGAGACGAGCCCTTCATTGTAGGCAGCGGTGCGTGATCTCAGAGCGTCGCGGATGTTTTTATCCACCCACGGCTTCTGGTTGGGAAACGTTCGGATGATAGTTCTTTCTGCTGTGTCGTCCGCTAGTTTCCCGATAAATCCCACAACTGCTTCCGTAAACATGTTGATGTCATCAGAGCTGCACCGAAACATGTCCCAGTCTGCGTCATCCAGTGCGTCCTGCAGCGCGGCCATTGATTGGTCTGTCCAGCGAGCGACCTCCCTCCTGATTGGTGGTTGCTGCTTTAGCCTTTGTTTGTAGGCAGGCATGAGGAAGATGGCGGCATGGTCCGATTTTCCAAATGCCGGCAGGGGCTGAGCCTTGTAACAGTTCTTGAACGGGTGTAGCAGTGGTCTTATGTCCTAGTGCCCCGGTGGGGCAGTTGATGTGCTGGTGAAGGTTGTGGAATGTCCGTTTGAGATTCACTCTGTTAAAATCTCCCATAACAATGAGTGCGGCATCTTGGTGAAGTGTTTGTTGATGTGAGAGCCTCATGCAGCTCACATAAGGCAGTGTCCGAGTCCGCGTGAGGCGGAATGTAAACAATGCAGGCAATGACCGCAGTGAATTCCCGAGGGAGATAGAAAGGGCGACATTTAACGATCAAAAGTTCCAGATTGGGCGAGCAAGAGCGTGTGAGTGGGGAGATGTTTGTGCTGTCACACCATCTGTTGTTCACCATCAAACACACTCCACCACCTCTTTTCTTGCCCGACTCCATTGTCCTGTCCATGCGCTAAACCGAAAAGAACCCCGCCGGCTGCACAGCGTGGTCTGATATCGCTGGGTTCAGCCAAGTCTCGGTGAAGCAGAGGAGGTTGCAGTCCCGAATGTCTCTCTGGAACTGTCTCTCTGGAACTTGATTCTGGCTCTGAGGTCATCAAGCTTGTTCTCGATGGATTGAACATTGGCTAGCAGGAAACTGGGCATGGGTGTGCGGTGTGCGCGAGCCCGTAGCCTGTTCCTGATGCCGGCTCGTTTCCCTCGAGGCCGTCGCTTAGGGTCGCGTCCTTTGTTCTCTCTCAGGATCTCCTTTGGCCAGGTTGGGTCCGGAGTTAAACATGGTGAAATGTTCGTGTATTGTAGACCAATAGAAACCAGAGTGTCTCTACTGTAGCGAATTTGTGTGTTTTGCATGAGACCCATGCAAGATTATGGCAGATATAGCAAAAAGTGGTGAAAAACCGCAAAAAGTGGAGAAGTTGGGGCAGAGCATCCAGCATGGCAGCCGACCTCACCGGTGCCATTTGATAAACAAACAATCTATGCCAGGCCTGGCCCTCATCTGGATGACAAACATCTTATCGTGCCAGAAGTCAGCCAGCAGTGCCGGCTTGATACCAGATCCGGGCCAGACCTGCTTGCTATGTGGGTTGAGGGATGGCTGCAATCACAGCATTGTAAGATAGTGAAAGATGTACCCTCAGGCCCCCTCCTCGATTTAGAGATGGTCTTTCCCTTTTCACGTAAATGGCCTCCTTGACTCCACTCTCAAACCAGCGTTCCTCCCTGTCCAGGATGTGTACATCCTCATCATTGAAAGAGTGTCCACTGGCCTGTAGGTGTAAATAGACTGCAGAGTCCTGGCCTGACGAGGTAGCTCTTCTGTGTTGTGCCATCCGCTTTGCCAAAGGTTGTTTGGTTCCCGGATGTATACATCCTGGCAATCCTCCTGGCACTTAACAGCGTACATTATGTTACTCTGTTTGTGTCGGGGGACCCGATCTTTGGGGTACCCCAATTTTTGGGGGCTGGTAATAAATCAAAGGGGAATTTGATTTGTAACATGTCCGATTTGCAATTACTCATTTCTACTAAATGACTTAGTGAATGTTTAAAGTGTCGTCAGTACTGTAAGAAAAAATAAACAATTCCTAAGACAATTGACAGTCTAATGTACTTTGAACTGTAAATTAATTGCAGATAAACCCAGGGCCACACTGACAGCAGGAACAACAATCATACCAGTAGGGGGCAGTGTGACACTGACCTGCTCTGTGCAGAGCTCTGATGGATGGAAATATGAGTGGTTCAGACGAACCCAAAGAACCTCTGAAGTTCCAATCAGAGATCAACAAAACAGAGATATCAGAGTATCTCAAGGAGGAATCTACCGCTGCAGAGGAACAAGGAGAAACCCAGTTTACTACACTGATAAAAGCGATGATGTCACCATTGAGAAAACTCGTAAGTTCAGTAATTTAGTTTGAAATATACATTCACTCATGATTATCAAACATACAATGTGAAGTTTTCTGTGTTGATTTCATATTTCTATTTGTATCTCAACTGTTAATATGTGTAAAAAGTTTCCAATAAAGTTGTTGTAAAACAACAACCCAACTGGCCTCAGATATTCAGAGGTGAGACGATCACTCTGACATGTGAGGTGCAGGAAGGAGGTGAAACCACTGAGTGGGAGTATGAATGGAGAGGACCCAGGACATCCAAATGGTTGACGCGCAAGGATGGTTGGACATTCATAGTTTCTGAGTCCAGCAGTGGAGACTACATGTGTAAGAGTCGACGCAGAGATGATTCACATTCTTCAACAGAGTGGAGTGAAGCCTTCACATTGTCAGTATCAAGTAAGTCATGTTTGCTATGTGATCTCCATTTGACAAATGTCATAATGGTCAGCACAGGATGAATTCAATGGTCTACAAAGCATGTTCCATTGTTAGTCAGACAAAGAGCTGCAGCTGATAGTAGCCTCATTGTAGACAGTTTGTCACCACTTTGTTCTTTATAATAAATCACATGTATCTCTCTTTTTCTTCCTTTTTCATAACTGCAGACAAACCCACACTGACAGCAGGAACAACAATCATACCAGTAGGGGGCAGTGTGACACTGACCTGCTCTGTGCAGAGCTCTGCTCAATGGAAATATGAGTGGTTCAGACGAACCCAAAGAACCAATGAAGTTCACATCAGAGATCAACAAAACAGAGATATCAGAGTATCTCAAGGAGGAATCTACCGCTGCAGAGGAACAAGGAGAAACCCAGTTTACTACACTGATATAAGTGATGATGTCACCATTGAGATAACCTGTGAGTTCAGTCATTTAGTTTGAAATATACATTCACTCATGATTATCAAACATACAATGTGAAGTTTTCTGTGTTGATTTCATGTTTCTATTTGTATCTCAACTGTTAATATGTGTAAAAGTTTCCAATAAAGTTGTTGTAAAACAACAACCCAACTGGCCTCAGATATTCAGAGGTGAGACGATCACTCTGACATGTGAGGTGCAGGAAGGAGGTGAAACCACTGAGTGGGAGTATGAATGGAGAGGACCCAGGACATCCAAACGGTTGACGCCAAGAATGATGATTGGACATTCATAGTTTCTGAGTCCAGCAGTGGAGACTACATGTGTAAGAGTCGACGCAGAGATGACTCATATTCTTCAACAGAGTGGAGTGAAGCCTTCACATTGTCAGTATCAAGTAAGTCATGTTTGTTGTGTGATCTCCATTTGACAAATGTCATAATGGTCAGCACAGGATGAATTCAATGGTCTACAAAGCATGTTCCATTGTTAGTCAGACAAAGAGCTGCAGCTGATAGTTGTCTCATTGTAGACAGTTTGTCTCCACTTTGCTCTTTATAATAAATCACATGTATCTCTCTTTTTCTTCCTTTTTCATAACTGCAGATAAACCCAGGGCCACACTGGCAGCAGGAACAACAATCATACCAGTAGGGGGCAGTGTGACACTGACCTGCTCTGTGCAGAGCTCTGATGGATGGAAATATGAGTGGTTCAGACGAACCCAAAGAACCTCTGAAGTTCCAATCAGAGATCAACAAAACAGAGATATCAGAGTATCTCAAGGAGGAATCTACAGCTGCAGAGGAACAAGGAGAAACCCAGTTTACTACACTGATATAAGTGATGATGTCACCATTGAGAAAACTCGTAAGTTCAGTAATTTAGTTTGAAATATACATTCACTCATGATTATCAAACATACAATGTGAAGTTTTCTGTGTTGATTTCATGTTTCTATTTGTATCTCAACTGTTAATATGTGTAAAAAGTTTCCAATAAAGTTGTTGTAAAACAACAACCCAACTGGCCTCAGATATTCAGAGGTGAGATGATCACTCTGACATGTGAGGTGCAGGAAGGAGGTGAAACCACTGAGTGGGAGTATGAATGGAGAGGACCCAGGACATCCAAACGGTTGACGCGCAATGATGATTGGACATTCATAGTTTCTGAGTCCAGCAGTGGAGACTACATGTGTAAGAGTCGACGCAGAGATGACTCATATTCTTCAACAGAGTGGAGTGAAGCCTTCACATTGTCAGTATCAAGTAAGTCATGTTTGTTGTGTGATCTCCATTTGACAAATGTCATAATGGTCAGCACAGGATGAATTCAATGGTCTACAAAGCATGTTCCATTGTTAGTCAGACAAAGAGCTGCAGCTGATAGTAGCCTCATTGTAGACAGTTTGTCACCACTTTGTGTCATCAACTTTCAGCTGGTATAGAGACGGCATTGCTGACCTGCTGCTCCATCACCTGAGTACAATAATGACAGAAATAAATAGGGTAAAAATATAGTATAGTATCTGCACTTTATGCCCCACCATCAATTACATGACGTGGCTGACATCCAGAAATCCTCTCAGTGGCTGGACAAAGCTGGACCGAAAGACAGCACAGAGCCACTAATCATGGCAGCAGAGGAACAAGCGCTGAGCACAAGATTCATAGTTGCTGGGGTCTATCACACCAGACAAGACCCCTGGTGCAGGCTGTGTAATGATGCCCAATCCAGCACATAACAGTAGGGTGCAGGATGCTAGCAGGCAGGGCATACATGGAATTCTTATTCAATTTAAGTTCTTTATTGTCCCACAAGGGGAATGCCATAACCAAGTGGCCGGCATAGTATATAGAAACATCTTTGCCAAGTATGGCCTGGAAGTTCCAAGCTCAAAATGGGAGAACCCCCATAGGGTGATCTAGAATTACAGAGTTAAGATCCCATGGGACTTCAAGATACTGACGCACAAAATGGTGATGGCTAACCAACCGGACCTAGTGTTGTAGACAAGCAAAGGAAGATGGTCGTAGTGATAGACGTAGCAATACCGAATGACAGCAACACCAGAAAGGAGGAACATGAGAAGCTCGAGAAGTACCAAGGGCTCAGAAAAGAGCTCAACAAGATGTGGAAGGTGAAAGTAACAGTGGCCCCAGTGGTAATTGGAGCACTAGGTGCAGTGACCCCCGAGCTAGGCAAGTGGCTCCAGCAGATCCCGGGAACAGCATCTGAGATCTCTGTCGAGAAGAGTGCAGTCCTAGGAACAGCAAAAATATTGGGCAAAACCCTCAAGTTCCCAGGCCTCTGATTGAGGACCCGATCTTGAAGGATAGACCGCCCGCAGGGGTGAGATGGAAAATAATGTAAAATAGGCTGGCAATCCTCCAAAAGTTGATTCTGTTCATCTGGACGTAGCTTTTTCAGTGGGAGAAACACTTCGTCACTCATCCAAGTGACTTTTTCAGTCTCAGCTGACTGCAGGTTTCCCCAATCTTATAAACAGTTCATTTGCATAATGACTGAAACCAGCCCACTGAAGGAACAATGGGCTCGGAGGTCACCTTCATCATAATTATGCAAATTCTGACCATTGATCAAAAACCACTGATCAAGGCCCACTGATCAATGTCCATGAGTACCATTCACAGAGAGTTGGGGGATGGCTGCAATCACAGCATTGTAAGATGGTGAAAGATGTACCCTTAGGCCCCCTCCTCGATTTAGAGATGGTCTTTCCCTTTTCACGTAAATGGCCTCCTTGACTCCACTCTCAAACCAGCGTTCCTCCCTGTCCAGGATGTGTACATCCTCATCATTGAAAGAGTGTCCACTGGCCTGTAGGTGTAAATAGACTGCAGAGTCCTGGCCTGACGAGGTAGCTCTTCTGTGTTGTGCCATCCGCTTTGCCAAAGGTTGTTTGGTTCCCCGATGTATACATCCTGGCAATCCTCCTGGCACTTAACAGCGTACACTATGTTACTCTGTTTGTGTCGGGGGACCCGATCTTTGGGGTACCCCAATTTTTGGGGGCTGGTAATAAATCAAAGGGGAATTTGATTTGTAACATAGTCTAATATATCCGATTTGCAATTACTCATTTCTACTAAACGACTTAGTGAATGTTTAAAGTGTCGTCAGTACTGTAAGAAAAAATAAACAATTCCTAAGACAATTGACAGTCTAATGTACTTTGAACTGTAAATTAATGGCAGATATACCCAGGGCCACACTGACAGCAGGAACAACAATCATACCAGTAGGGGGCAGTGTGACACTGACCTGCTCTGTGCAGAGCTCTGATGGATGGAAATATGAGTGGTTCAGACGAACCCAAAGAACCTCTGAAGTTCAAATCAGAGATCAACAAAACAGAGATATCAGAGTATCTCAAGGAGGAATCTACTGCTGCAGAGGAACAAGAGGAAACCCAGTTTACTACACTTATGAAAGTTATGAGACCATTGAGATAACCTGTGAGTTCAGTAATTTAGTTTGAAATATACATTCACTCATGATTATCAAACATACAATTTGAAGTTTTCTGTGTTGATTTCATATTTCTATTTGTATCTCAACTGTTAATATGTGTAAACAGTTTCCAATAAAGTTGTTGTAAAACAACGACCCAACTGGCCTCAGATATTCAGAGGTGAGACGATCACTCTGACATGTGAGGTGCAGGAAGGAGGTGAAACCACTGAGTGGGAGTATGAATGGAGAGGACCCAGGACACCCACACAGTGGACACACAATAATGATGTGACATTCATAGTTTCTGAGTCCAGCAGTGGAGACTACATGTGTAAGAGTCGACGCAGAGATGACTCATATTCTTCAACAGAGTGGAGTGAAGCCTTCACATTGTCAGTATCAAGTAAGTCATGTTTGTTGTGTGATCTCCATTTGACAAATGTCATAATGGTCAGCACAGGATGAATTCAATGGTCTACAAAGCATGTTCCATTGTTAGTCAGACAAAGAGCTGCAGCTGATAGTAGCCTCATTGTAGACAGTTTGTCACCACTTTGTGTCATCAACTTTCAGCTGGTATAAAGAAACAACAACCCAACCAGGCCTCAGATATCCACAGGTGATGATGAGTTCAATGGCCTACAAAGCATGTTACACTGTAGGTGTGTTTTTAAACGAGATCCAAGAACAGCGAGTGAAGGAGCCTGTCTGATGTGCAACGGCAAATTTTTCCACAAATATGGAACCGAGTCATAGTTAATTTAACCTGGAAATAGAAACAGTTTGTAAAAATGTGTTTTTATTAGTACATGTTGAGATATTTGACATGTTTAGATAGTCTCACTCTTAAAGTTCATCATAAATATTTGTGAGTCAACATTTTAGTGACATTGAATTCAGAGTTAAGAGACGAAACATTGAGAGAAAATCTTTGTTGAACAGATAAACCCCGTCCTGTCCTCACTGTGTCTCCATCATGGCTGAGTCCTGGAGCCTCAGTAACTCTGAACTGTGAGGTTGAACATCCGTCTGCAGGATGGAGCTTCTACTGGTATAAAGCTGTTCCTGATCTATCAGAGAAATCCTCCAGTTATGAGCTGCTACCTGATGGCAGTGGGACTGCACAGGACTCCTACATCATTCATGGACAGACACACACAGCAGGATATGTGTGCAGAGCTGGAAGAGGAGACCCAGAGTATCACACTGATCACAGTCAACCAAAGTTTGTCTGGTCTGCAGGTCAGTTTGATTCTCTTATAACCAGTGCAGCTGTTTTTTACCTCCAAAGGTCACCCAAAGGAAAATTGAATCTTTTCATTTCTGATTGTGATTAATGTCTTTATTTAAAACTTGTTTAATGTTTAGCTCCGTGGAATAAGTAGGCGAACCTATGCCGTATGGCTAGGCACCAGTCCGACCTGTGGCCCTTTGCTGCTTGTCTTTCCCTTTCACTCTCCTACTTTCACTTTCCTGTCTCTCTACACTGTCACTATCAAAAAAATAAAGAAACTTTGTTAACTAGTTAACGGCTCTGACAAATATGAGGAAAACACTGACAGATAAGGAGAGGTAATTGTTGCCATTAAAAAAAAAATCCTAACATCTGTGATCTTTGTCTCTTCACTGCATGTTGTTTCCAGATGTTCATTCAGCAGCGTCTCTCACAGTGAGTCCTGACAGAGTGCAACACTTCACCTCTGACTCTGTCTCACTGACCTGTGAGGGAAACTTCACTGAGTGGAGAGTGAGGAAGTTCTCTGAGGACGGCCGACTGTACTCTGACTGTAGGAGAATGACTGGATCCACATGTAACATCAACACATCAAAGTCAGATACTGCAGTGTACTGGTGTGAGTCTGGATCAGGAGAGTTCAGCAGTGCAGTCAACATCACTGTACAGAGTATGTTATTATACATTCATCATGTTCTTTTGGTCGTTTTTTCCCCGTTTATGTTATTTATTACCTCACAGTGTTTCCCCACTACACTGCTGTATAAAAGTAAATCTGTCAGGAAAAGACAAAAAGTGGGACATTTAGGCAATTTTAAGTCTTATTTTAGCTCGACCTTTATCGGTGAAGAAACAGTAAATGTCATGAAAAAAGGAAAATACTTTTTCATAAATCTGCTAGAGTTGGGTTCTCCATGGCATAGAGTTTTCAGAGTACCAAATATTCCTTTTAACATATATACTAAAAAAAAAAAAAAAATTAATAAAAAGAAAATTGTAAACTCAACAGAAACCCAGCAAATCAGAGTACATCTAAAATAAGACATCATGTTCGTCTTTTCCTGTGTGGCTGTGTTTGATCTGTGCTACTGCATAAACAGAAGCAGCTGGTGAGTAGACAGATTTGATTTGGAAACAGCCCGTGTCTTATGAGATTAACGTTTCATGTCTAAGGCACTATATATTTTATAGTTCATATGTGTATTTGGTAAGAAAAAGTTCCCTTTAGGAAATGTACAGTAGTTCTTCAACTCAACACAACCCTAACCTTCAGAAACCTTCAAAAAGCAGAAGGTCACCAAAATCACATCTGCTTTTTTTTTAATGAAGGTTACCAGCTAACAGGAACATTTTGATTGTATCACAGATGATGGTAATGTTCCTATCCTGGTGAGTCCTGTTCATCCTGTGACTGAGGGAGCTTCTGTTAGTCTGAGCTGCAGTTTGAGAACACAAAAAATACTTTCCAATGTGTTTTCTATCACAATGACAAACTTATTCAAAATGATCCCGAGGGGAGCTGAAGATCTCTGCAGTGTCAAAGTCTGATGAAGGTTTCTACAAGTGTCAGTACTCAGGAGGAGAGTCAGCACAGAGCTGGATGTCAGTTAAAGGTGAGCAGGATCAAAACGTGATGGAATTATGTAAATGATTATCATAGCCACCATAAAGCATATTGGTAACACTTTATAATAAGTGCACACTATTAAGCATTAGTTAATCATCTGTTAAGCATTAGTTAATGGTTACTTAATTCTCTCTACAGCATCTACAAAGTCCATCCATCCTCATCCGCTTTATCCGAAGTCGGGTCGCGGGGGCAGCAGCCTAAGCAGAGAAGCCCAGACCTCCCTCTCCCCAGCCACCTCCTCCAGCTCATCCGGGGGAACACCAAGGCGTTCCCAGGCCAGCCGAGATATAATCTCCAGCGCGTCCTGGGTCTGCCCTGGGCCTCCTCCCGTGGGACATGCCCGAACACCTCACCCAGGAGGCGCCCAGGGGGCATCCTTGTCAGATGCCCGAACCACCTCAACTGGCTCCTTTCGATGTGGAGGAGCAGCGGCTCTACTCTGAGCCCCTGTTAGTTTACAAGCACTGATTTAAACACTTTATTCATGATGAATAAGCTAATGTACAACACTTTTTATTAATTATGTTTTCATGTTCTAAAACTCATTGATTAATCATTTATAAACACTACTCTGCATCAGTTACAAACCACTCATTTCAGGATGTTCAGTGGTATACAAAATCATTGGTAAAAGGTAAGTAGATGGTTAACATACCCTACATAATACTATAAACTCTACATGTACTACACATAGTAGTTTCATACTAGATGTTTTATAAACACTAAATATCAGGGTTATATCAGTCAGCTGCTATAGCTTAACAGATGTCTTACAATACATTTATAACTGTCACTTAAAGGCTGCCAAAGCTGTAACTCACTATTGGCCAACTTCTTTTCGATAGATTATCTATAAATACTCATAAATACCTTAATAAACTTATTTAGGAAGTTACAAACCATTTGCTACTTGTTAGTAAAGTATCTTGAGTGAGCCCATCTAAAGTGGGGACCATATATACCTTACAACCTATTTATAGATGTGAAAGTTTTAAAGTACATTGTAACAAAAATAAATGACAACACACAGGGTAGATCCACAATGCACTGTATTTTTAAGATGCCAATCACAAAAACATGAGAACAATGCTTACAGATTGGACACACAAATATAAAAAGTATCATAAACTATCAGCTAATATTTGAGGTAATACAGAACACAGCTGGATGCAAACTATATGACCTGTAGCTCTTTACATAAAGTTTTCAAATAACATTTTCAAAAGAAAAAAAAAAAGCAGTAGCAACATTAACTTTTAGAATTATCTGTATTTTTTGGAAATGTCATATATCAGTCTCCCAATGTACCATTTTTGTGCTTTTTGCGAGCCACTCATTCCACTCAATAACTGTAAGGTGTTCTGACAGTAGTCTATCATTTCTGTTACCCTGAGTCTCCAGATTTGCTCCTTGTAAGACCTCCAGGCTCTCTCAGATGTTGGGTATGGGCACCTGTACGAGGGTCAACATACCACCTGCTGTGGTTAACAGTATGGTGTTCATACCCTAAATTTGGGAGTACACAATAGGCCCGCCATTCATCACTTATCACTGAGGAACCAATCCGGACATGAAGGGTAATCGCAGGAACAAGATGTCTTCGAGATCTTTTCTCCACAAGTCGCAAGATAGGCCTTGTTTTCCCTCGATGTTTTATGCCCAGCATTCCAAAGACCCACTTTCTTCTTTTCCATCCCCAGCCATTCTTCCTCTCCCATACTGATGCAGTAACAAAAATGAAAAAAAAAAAAGACTAAATGATACTATGAAAGGTTGATAAATACATAGATGTAATATTAAATTACAGTCACAAAACTTACCTTTCGTTTGTGACGAAAGTGACTCTCATCAATCACAACAAACTCCCTTCGGCCACCAATCTGCTGACCTGTACGACGTCTCAATCTTTGAACTGCAGCCACACATACCCTCCTTATTTTTTTGGACATTTTACTAAGTGTTGCTGTGCTGCCTGCAATGGTGTCATCTATCATGTCGATTTGACGTAATCGCAGACCCTGAGAAAATCTTGAGAGAAAAAAAACCATCCTTACAAAGAGTAATTTAAACCTATTTCGTTATTTTTTTCTGTAGTGTTTAAGCTCACCTGTAGATAAATTGCATCCAGCGTTGAAGTGAGACTTTAGAACGGCTGAAAAGTGACTTGTGTCTGACGGAGGTTTGTTTGACGTGTCCACCATGTGCTGCTCCACGACAGATCCTATTTTCAAAATAGTAACATGAAAAATGTATGTTTAATTACATGCAATAAGTATTTATTTAAACTAAACTTAATGTGCACTTGCAGACAAATTTTGTCATTCTTTGTTTTGTTTAATTGTAGCCTTCAATTTACCATTGTGTCTTTTTATCAAATAAGAAAAATGTGATAAAAGGGACTCTGTGTAGTTGTAATGTTAATGACAAGTCTTTAAGGTGATAATCTAACTGACTTCACTTGCGTTAATTTGCCAGACCACGCGCTTTAAATGAAACCACTGTTAGCTCTGTTTTAAGGAGAATTTTGGTGTGAAAACAAATAATACTAATAAATTTTACAGTAAGTGTGTCACTTCGTATGAGGTTGAGTCTAAAAACATAATATGAAAATTAATATAGATATCTTACCAAGCATATTGGTCTCGGTTGTTCACCCTTTTCTTCAGTTCCATTTTCTGCTGGCAGACTTTGCATTTTATTTTTCTTTTAAGTAGCTTTTTCCTCTGAAGATATTTTATAAGCTTCAGTGGGCCTCTTTTCGAAATCTCCTCGTTAATTAGTTTTTTCAGTCGTGTGAGATTTCCCATTTTTTAGCCAGTTTGTTGTTAAGCCAACAGAGGAAGCCGCGCTTTTGCTGCTTCCTGCTTCCTACATGACCAATAGGAGACCGCGATGCTGTGACCTCTCACCTGTAGGTCATAATCAAGTTGGAGTAATGGCTTCCTCTGTGAACACGACAAGCCTCGAGCGATCTACCGGCATGCGAACCCGGGCAAAAAGGGGGAATAATAACGTGGACAAGATGGATGTTCGTGTTACCAGTGGTGAGTATTTTTTTTTTTACCTCATTGTATTACCGTATTCCATTGTAAACACCCACCGCCTATTAGCAGGTAGCTTTTCGTTAGCTGCTATTAGGCGATTAGCTTAGCTTAGCTTTTAGCTACATTTCAAATTTAGAAATCGGCAAAAACACAGTTCAATTTATTTTATTAGTTGTTTCTTGTGGCTCAAGAATTAAATGAGGATTATCGCCTTTGGTGTTACTCTGGGCTGTAACTTAAAATTGTGCTTTCTCTAATTTAGTTTGTCAGGCCTTCTCCAGCTATTTTGCTGCATTTCTATGCAATATAAATTCACAATAAATGCTCTACATTGTACAATCTAATGCACTATGTTTGAAATACGTTAATATATAATTATAGTCAAATTGGCCAGTTTCTAAATACATAACTCATTATGTTTTGTAATATTGCCAGTGTAGGCTATTTATCAATCACTGTAATGCTTTTACTGTTATTTAAATTCTACAAAGTGTACATCATTATTATTATTATGGTATTTGTTTTATTAATTTTATTTATAGCCAAGTCTCATTTTGTTTTTAATTTTCTCTAGGTGTGACTGTTGCCCCACCTGCACAGCTGGCAGACAGAAGAAAATCACAAGAGTTGGAGATCTGTAAGATGAGGCTAGAGTGGCAAAAGGATAAGACTGATGAGCTCACCAAAGAAAGAGACTATCTAAAGGAGCAATTAGCAGCATGTAAGTCCACTCTTAAAAACATTACATAGCTTGTCACATACTTGCTCTGCTTGAGCACTTACGCAAGCATTCTGTTGAGTAATTTTGTGTTGTCTTTTTAACTGTTTTACTAGCTCTCTCAAAGGAACCCACAAGTTCTGTCCAGGATTCCAGTGAGGTATTGAGCATATCTTCACCGTCCTCTGATGGGTCTTTTGATGAGAGTTCTAACTCCTCCATGAGCACAACTTCATCAGATGAAGACAGGAAGAAGAAGAAGAAGAAGGCAAAAGCAAAAAGCACAAGAAGTCAAAGAAACATGACCAAAAACAAAGAACAAGAGGTAAAGTGATTAACTCAACAGTTTGATTTTGCATGCGGTGTGTTACGTTACTACACTATTACATTACATTAATGATTATGTTCTCTCAATTGCAGTCCAGAATCCTAAGCAAGTGGTCACCCGGTATAACAAGATTTTGAGGCTGTTCAAAGAGGAGGCACCATGTCTGCTGCCTTTAAATGTCTGGGAGTGGACCGGAACACAATTGTGGCAACTGCTCCAATTGCTGAGCTATTCATTGTTGCACCTGAGAGGTATAAGGAATTAGAAAAAAAAAGCAGGGACAGAAACTTTCATTGTTTGCTACACAGTGTGCTGCAGCAATCAGTGCAGATCCAGAAACAGAGGAAAAATTCAAAGCGTATAAGTCTTCAGGAAGTTGCTTCCTCTTAAAACAAAGAAAGATTAGATCTTTGTTTTTTTTACATGGTGAAATGTGGTGAGAGTCCACCATTGTTAACAGCTTAAAAAATACAAGTTATGTATTCTGTTTGATTGGTCAATTGTTTGTTTAAAAGATGACACTTTTGATTTTTTGGTTTGTATGTTTTTTTATTATTATTTTACTTTTATACATTCTGTAGTTTTATTTTAATGATCACACATGTGATACACTTAATGTAAAAGAGCTACAGGTCATATAGTTTGCATCCAGCCGTGTTCTGTATTACCTCAAATATTAGCTGATAGTTTATGATACTTTTTATATTTGTGTGTCCAATCTGTAAGCATTGTTCTCATGTTTTTGTGATTGGCATCTTAAAAATACAGTGCATTGTGGATCTACCCTGTGTGTTGTCATTTATTTTTTGTTACAATGTACTTTAAAAACTTTCACATCTATAAATAGGTTGTAAGGTATATATGGTCCCCACTTTAGATGGGCTCACTCAAGATACTTTACTAACAAGTAGCAAATGGTTTGTAACTTCTTAAATAAGTTTATTAAGGTATTTATGAGTATTTATAGATAATCTATCGAAAAAGAAGTTGGCCAATAGTGAGTTACAGCTTTGGCAGCCTTTAAGTGACAGTTATAAATGTATTGTAAGACATCTGTTAAGCTATAGCAGCTGACTGATGTAACCCTGATATTCAGTGTTTATAAAACATCTAGTATGAAACTACTATGTGTAGTACATGTAGAGTTTATAGTATTATGTAGGGTATGTTAACCATCTACTTACCTTTTACCAATGATTTTGTATACCACTGAACATCCTGAAATGAGTGGTTTGTAACTGATGCAGAGTAGTGTTTATAAATGATTAATCAATGAGTTTTAGAACATGAAAACATAATTAATAAAAAGTGTTGTACATTAGCTTATTCATCATGAATAAAGTGTTTAAATCAGTGCTTGTAAACTATTAACTGATTATGAGAAATACTTTGTAGATGCTGTAGAGAGAATTAAGTAACCATTAACTAATGCTTAACAGATGATTAACTAATGCTTAATAGTGTGCACTTATTAATGAGTATGTGTTTGTCTTTCTTTCACCTGACTCTACTTTCGTAAGAATATTTTTAGAAAGATTTCTCAAGTCTCTAAATGTTTACTGCTAATCTTTACAGTCACAGTAGCTCCATCAGGATCTAAAAGGACTTCATGTCCTGTGTGGTTGGTTGTTGGACTGGTTTGTGGAGTCTCTCTTCTTATTATTTTCCTGCTCGGAATGTATCGCTATAGAAAGGCGAAGGGTGAGGCATTTTTACAAATACACCAACATATGATGATGTCATGGCACATAATAGAAGTAAAATAATTTGCACTGAGAGAAACAATACTTTTTTTTTCTCTTTTAACAGATTTATGCTTCACTGGGTTGGTATAAAACTTTATATTCCTATTTTCACTCTAAACATTCAGCAGTGTTTTCTTTTACTGTGCTGAATTTACTGCACGGTGTTATTATCTGTGTATTTGTTATGTTTTCATTAGGCCGATCCAGTCGGACATCAACAGTCAAGACTCCACCAGAAATCATGGAGACAATCAGACTGAAACCCATGAGTACAAATCTCTTCACCCTGGTGAGTCATAAAACCAAAGTTTAGCATTAATAATTAGTCTTCATAAAGGATAGTAGTTCTGGTCAACTTTTTTTCAAAGACCATTAATCAAGGGCAAAAATCCAGAACACAAAAAGTTAGGAAAAAAAATCAAGTTAAATTAATTTGGTGTCTTTGCACTTTAACAAAAATATGTAATTGCTATAATACATTAAACTCTAACATCATACTCTGACCTTGGCTTTTTAAGGTGAATATGAACTCTATGAAACAGCCCATCACTCAGGAGACACTGCAAATGGTACATGGGATCTTTTGAATAGCACAGAGCAGTTAGAAATATAAATAATTATTCTAAATGTATTGAAATGAAACTCTGACTCTGACTTTACTATCTTTGTCAAGGTGATCATCACATCTATGAAACAATCCAAGACTTGGAAGATACTGCAAATGGTACACATTATCTTTTGAGTATCACAGAGTGGTTACCAGAGGTGGCAAAAGTACAGGAATTCTGTACTTAAGTAGAATTACAGTTACTAGTGTTGAAAAATACTCCAGTAAAAGTTGAAGTACTGATTCAACGTCTTTACTCGAGTAAAAATGAAGAAGTACAGGCTCTGAAATGTACTTAAAGTCAAAATGTAAAAATTGCTCTTTGAAGAACGTTTCTACCACCTTTTTTCATGCAAAGCTGAAAACTGAACCTTGTGCTATGTTAATGCAATAATAAAATAATGTTAGTAGATGCAATTACAAACTTTATTTACGTCTAAATTTTAATTCTAACTAGAAAAATTTGCATTTCCTGCGAAAATGCAGTGTGGATGCTTTAAAGCTGAAGCTTTCTGCTTAAACTAGCTGAAAAAGCTGAAAAGTTGCAGAAATTGTAAAAACTTTGCAGAAGCAAAGGAACTTTGCTAAAATGTAGTAACTTAGCAGAACTGCAATATCTTAGAGGAAACATAATACTTGGCAGAAATACAATAGCATAGCAGAACTTAGCAGAAATATTGTAGCTTACCAGAAACACGATAACTTCTCAAAAATACAAGAATTTAGGAGGAATAGTATAAGATAACAGAAAGAATATATTTAGCCAAACATTCTTAAACATTACAGAAATACTATGATTTAGAGAAACAGTACAACATATCAAAAATGCTGTAATTTGACAGAAATACTACATTTGGCAGAAATACTATATTTAGCACAAATCTTATAAAATAGCAGAAATAGTATGATTTAGCATAAATACTATGATTTAGCAGAAATACTATGATTGAGCAGAAGTACTAAGATGTAGTAAAAGTACTTTGATTTAAGAGAAATCCAATTATGGAGGAGTAATACTTTAAAATGGGAGAAATATTGATACACACACACATTCACAGAGCCTAAAGGGAAGAGTATTTGTGCCATGGAGTGTTAAGAAGAATCTGAGGTTCATACTAGAAAAGCTGGTAAAAAGTTTTCAGAATTGTAATAAATGATGAATATGAACTAGTGGTCTGTGATAGTGTATTAATTTGTAGGGCAAAAAACATGTTGTCCAAGATGGAGTTGAACCCACACCCTTTGGGTAGCAGACCTGTGTAATTACCAGCTGCGCCACTGGGAAAGACAGTGAGCTCTTGGGAAACAGGGTGATGAGCAGTCAGAATTAGATCGCGGTGAGAGGCAAAGAGCGCCATTTTTTGGAGTTACAAAACGTCGTGTAACTCAAAAACTAGGTGGACTAGAAGCATAAATCTTGTACTGGGTGAATCAGTGGACTTTGGTGTACTTTGACTGCGATTTTCATTGCTCTTTGTACATCCGTCGCTGAGATATGACGAGAGAATAAACGGCAGACCTCAGATATGATTGGCTGGCTGGGAAGCTGGCAGAAATATATAGTAATAGTGTGATTAAGCATAAATACTACATTTAGCAGAAATACTGTATTAAGCACAAATCCTATAAAAGCAGAAATACTATATTAAGCACAAATCCTATAAAAAGCAGAAATACTATATTAAGCAATATAAATATCCTATAAAATGGTATAAAAAGCAAAAATACTGTAATATGATTTGGTAGAAAACTATAATTAATCAGAAATACTATATTTGGCAGAAATACTATATTTAGCACAAATCTAATAAAACAGCAGAAATGCTATGACTTAGCGCAATAGTAATAACTTAAACAGAAAAATTGGAAAAGCAAAATGGACAGCTGAAAAAATGCTGTACATGCTAAGGATCCTCAAATATACTTGTTAAATGAAAAAAATCGGCAAAAAAAATATATAACAGCCACACAATCACAAATATGGACACATATGGAACACACATGCACAGAGAGAGACACACACAAGATCCAATTCAGTCAACCAGTCTAAATATATTGAATTTTAATCTTACAATGAGATGCTCCCATAAAAGGCTTTCTCTCTCTCTCTCTCTCTCTCACACACACACACACACACACACACACACACACACACACACACACACACAGATCCAATTCAGTCAACCAGTCTAAATATATTGAATTTGAATCTTACAATGAGATGCTCCCATAAAAAGGCTTTCTCTCTCTCTCTCTCTCTCTCTCTCTCTGTCACACACACACACACACACACACACACACACAAGATCCAATTCAGTCAACCAGTCTAAATATATTGAATTTGCATCTTACAATGAGATCATCCCATAAAAGGCTTTCTCTCTCTCTCTCTCTCTCTCTGTCACACACACACACACACACACACACACACACACACACACACACACACATGCACACACACATGCACACACACACACACAAGATCCAATTCAGTCAACCAGTCTAAATATATTGAATTTGCATCTTACAATGAGATCATCCCATAAAAGGCTCTCTCTCTCTCTCTCTCTCTCTCTGTCACACACACACACACACACACACACACACACACACACACACACAAGATCCAATTCAGTCAACCAGTCTAAATATATTGAATTTGCATCTTACAATGAGATCATCCCATAAAAGGCTTTCTCTCTCTCTCTCTCTCTCTCTCTCTCTCTCTCTCTGTCACACACACACACACACACACACACACACACACACACACACACACACACACACACACACACACACACACACACACACACACACACAAGATCCAATTCAGTCAACCAGTCTAAATATATTGAATTTAAATCTTACAATGAGATCATCCCATAAAAGGCTTTCTCTGTCCCTCCCTCTCTCTCTGTCACACACACACACACACACACACACACACACACTCACACACAGACACACACACACACAAGATCCGATTCAGTCAACCAGTCTAAATATATTGAATTTGAATCTTACAATGAGATCATCCCATAAAAGGCGCTCTCTCTCTCTCTCTCTCTCACACACACACACACACACACACACACACACACACACACACACACACACACACACACAGGAGAGAAGTAAGTTTCTAGCTCAGTCAAGCAGCCTGGGAGCTGCTGAATTTGAATCCACCAATCAGAGAGCCTGTGCACTTTTTCCCGCCAAAACAGGTGCACGCAGCACAGAGAGACACAGGATTTTTGCAGTCTATTTCTCATAATGACGACTCCCCTCAAACAAATGACCATAATTTCCTAACCGTAGGGGCTAGAACGGTCATTCTTACACCGTTTTGTTCAGAAGAGATGGGGGAATCTTAAAGTGTTGACAATTTATCATTAAAATATGAATTATTAAAGATATTTGACTTCTAATGCACCATAACTGAGTAGAGCAAAGCAAAAACTGCCTTGACTTGCCCTCAAACAACGCTTTCTAACTCTAAATCTATTTGGTGTATCAATATCATTCTTTCACCGTAAGAGACAGCAGGCTTTGGTGAACAATCATGGAAATTTTGAGGTCTCTGTGGAAATCCATTAAAAGATATGACGAGAGAAAAAAAGTGGTTCATTTCCAGAGTTTGAAATCTGAAGAAATCTGAGCGAAGGACGAATTTCCTACCCTCAAACAAGTCTAACTCATTTCAGAACGGTAATAGGTGAGAAAATAATTCTTGAATTGTGAGCGTCAGGAGTGTCTGAAGATATACGGGGACAAGCCTCATGTCGTAACTTTGCTTCATTAAGGAGATATGACGATTCGAATATGCCTCTCATTAGAGAAATCAAGCGATGATT
The DNA here is from genome assembly GCF_013358895.1 of Oreochromis aureus. Taxonomy (NCBI): domain Eukaryota; kingdom Metazoa; phylum Chordata; class Actinopteri; order Cichliformes; family Cichlidae; genus Oreochromis; species Oreochromis aureus. The sequence goes on from NC_052944.1 coordinate 26,023,370, forward strand.
TTGAACAAACTCTCCATTGACTTTCTATGGAGAGTTTTCAGACTTTGTGTTGGTCTGAGGAGATTTGCCAAAATTCTATAAATCTCACAACAATGATGGTGACATTTTCTGAAAGCCAGCAAAAATACCTACGTTTTGATGTATAATTTGTGTGGGTTGAGTGAAAATTGAGCAAGTAGCAAGAAGTTGTTCGGACATGAAGAGAAAATTGCCAAAGGTACAGTGGCTCACTTAGAACCAACTGCATAGCAACCATAACAACGCATGTATTTTGTGAAAATCACAAAAATGAAACTCAAAACTTAAAGAGGGACAATATGAAAATGGTAACAGATATGAAAAAGCTGAATCATTCATGAATAGCCCAATAATTTGTGAACATTTTAAAGTTTGAATGGTTGTTCTAGGTGAAAGTATGAAAAAGTAGTTAAGTTTCAAAAACAAGCAAGTTTTAGCAGAATTTTGGAAGTTTTCCATTCATTTCAATGGGACAAAAAATTGCATAAAAAGCTTAATATTTTAAAAAGTATAACAGCAGAAAATACCAAAAGTCATAGCAGGAATTAGCAGAAATAGCAGAATAGTTTAAAATTTGAACGGTGAAAATCGGCTGATAATTGTGGAAGTAGTTAAGTGCCAAAAAACGTACAAAAAGTGGCAACTGGAACTAGAAAAATTTGCATTTCCTGCGAAAATGCTGTGTGGATGCCTTAACGCTGAAGCTGTCTGCTGAAAAGCTGAAAAAGCTGAAAAGTTGCAAAAAGTTGTATGGTGGTGAAAAAGAATGTCACCCTGAGCAGGATACGAACCTGGACCTCCTGGGTGCAAAGCAGCTACTCATCTCACTGTGCCAAATTCACTCTCACAAGATAAGAGATGGAGAGACTGACAATTATGGTGAAATGAGCAGAAACTGCTGAGAATTGCGCTGATAAGAGGTGAAATGGTTGAAAATTTTGCAGAAAAGAGGTGAATCAGCAGAATTTCTGCAGAAAAGAGGCAAAGAAGCAGAACGTTAAGCTGAATAGAGGTGAATCAGCAGAATTTCTGCTGAAAAGATGTTTTGCTGAAAATAGCTGAAAAAGCTGGGAAACTGAAAATTTTGCTGGAAAGGGGTGAAAAGCTGAAATTGAGTTGAAAAGGTTTCTCTGCGTAAAACAGGTTTCTGCTTAAAACAGCTAAAAAGTTAAGATTTGTGCTGAAAACAGGTGTTCAAACCCCATGACCAGGATTTGAACCTGGCCCTTCTGTTCTCAAGGCAGCTACTCATCTCACTGAACTAAACTTGTTCCGACAAACACAAGAGATGGAGAAACTGACAATTTTGCTAAATGAGCAGAGGCTGCTGAGTTTTGTGCTGAGAAGAAGTGAAAAGCTGAAAATTTGCAGAAAAGAGGTGAATCAGCAGAATTTCTGCAGAAAAGATGGAAAGAAGAATATTGCGCTGAAAGAGATAATCAGCAGAATTTCTGCTGAAAAGACGGAAAGAAGCAATCACAGTAGCTACTCACTGAGTAAAACTGGTTCTCACATAACTGAAAAAAGGTGAAAAAGCTGAAAATTCTGATAAAAACAGCAGAAGTGGCTGACATTTGTGCTGATAAGAGGTGAAAACGCAAACTTTCTGCTGAAAAGAGGCAAAACAACCTGTTTCTGCTCAAATTCACCAATCAGAGGTACTGCCTCTGTCTGCTTCATCAGGTGGGTACTTGTATGTATTTCTGCCATGGAGCGTTAACAAGAATCTGAGGTCCATATTAGAAAAGCTGCTAAAATCATAAAACTTGCGCTGAAAAGAGATGAATCAGCAGAATTTCTGCAGAAAAGAGGCAAAGAAGCAGAAACTTGCGCTGAAAAGAGATGAATCAGCAGAGTTTCTGCTCAAAAGAGTTGTCTTTTTTCTGAATACAGCCAAAAAGCTGGAATTTGTGCTGAAAAGGGTGAAAAAATGAAAATTTTGCTGAAAAGGGGTGAAGAAGCTGAAAAAGCTAAAGTATACTAAATCAAAGTATTTGTGCCAAAACATAGTGTTTCTGCCATATTGTGGTACTACTACATTACAACATGAATACTGGATTAAAGATGAAAGAAACTGGCAACAAATTCCTCCACTACAAACCAGTCTGATACCACTTCTTTGCAGTGTTCACTAAGGCACTACCCAAAAGGCGCCACAAGAGGGCACTCCAACACAAGAGATGAGGTGAATGAGCAGAATTTCTGCTGAAAAGAGGCAGAAGGTTCTGTATGTAGAAAAAAGAAACACTGTTGAACCATGTGTGAAATAAATAAAGAAATGAAATGAAAGAACAACCTGGTTCTGCTCAAATTCACCAATCAGAGGTACTGCCTCAGTCTGCTTCATCAGGCTGTGTACTTGTTTCTGCCATGGAGCGTTAACAAGAATCTGAGGTCCATATTAGAAAAGCTGCTAAAATCATAAAACTTTGCAGAATTGTTATAGATTAGCAATATAAATTACCGGTCTGTGATAGTGTATAAATTTGTAGTGAAAAAAAAAAGCGTGGACCAAGGTGGGATTGAACCCACGACCTTTGAGCTGCAGAGCCGTGTCATTACTGATTGCGCCACGTGGAACGGGGCGGGGTCTGAAAGACAGATACTTGGGCAGTCAGAAAATAGATCGCGGTGAGAGGCGAAAAACGCCGTTTTTGGAGTTACAAAACGTCGTGTAACTCAAAAACTAGGTGGGATAGAAGCATAATTCTTGTACTGGGTGAATCAGCGGACTTTGGTGTACTTTGACTGCGATTTTTTTCATTGCTCGTTCTACCTCCGTCGCGGAGATATGACGAGAGAAGAAACGGCTTCATTTCCAGAGTTTGAAGACTGAGAGAAGGACAGATTTCCACCCTCAAACAAACGTAATTCATTGCTCAACGGTAAGATAATTGTAAAAACTGCTTCCACTGTGAGTGTCAGCAGTGTCTGAAGATATATTGGCACAAGCCTCATGTCCTAACTTTGCTTTGTTAAAGAGATATGGCGATTTTAAAATGCCTCCCGTTTCAGAATTTCAGCTCTGAATTTCAAAACCTCCCCATAGACTTTGAATGGGGAGTATTGAGAGCTTGTGTCACTCGAGGCAAATTGCGAAAAAAACGGTAAATCCCACAATAAAGATAGTGACATTTTCTGAAAGCCAGCAAAAATACCTACGTTTTGATGTATAATTTGTGGGGTTGAGTGGAAATTGAGTGAGTAGCAAGAAGTTGTTTAGACATGAAGAGAAAATTCAGAACGGACCAGCACTCACTCTGACTTAATTGCATAGCAACGCATAGCAACGCATGTATTTTCTGAAAAATCTCAATTTTGCAACTGAAAACTTAAAGAGATAAAGATTAAAACGGTAGAAGATCTGAAAAAGCTGAATCAGACAGGAATAGCCCAATAATCTGAGAACATTTTAAAGTTTGAATGGAGTTTCTAGGTGAAAGTATGACAAAGTAGTTAAGTTTCAAAGACAAGCAAGTTTTAGCAGAATTGTGGAAGTTTTCCATTCATTTCAATGGGACAAATTAAAGGAAAAAAGTGTAATATTTTAAAAAGTATAACAGTAATAAACACCAAAAGTCATAGCCGGCATTAGCAGAAAGAGCAGAACAGTTTAGAGTTTGAACGGAGAAAATCGGCTGAAAACTGAGGGAGTAGATAAGTGCCAAAAGTGTACGGAAGCAACTGGAATATAGTGGAATAAAGAACTAGAAAATTTGCATTTCCTGCGAAAATGCAGTGTGGATGCTGTAATGCTGAAGCTGTCTGCTGAAACTAGCAGAAAAAGCTGAAAAGTTGCAGAATTTGTAAAAGCTTTGCAGAAGCAAAGGAACTTTGCTAAAATGTAGTAACTTAGCAGAACTGTAATATCTTAGAGGAAACATAATACTTGGCAGAAATACAATAGCATAGTAGAACTTAGCAGAAATAATGTAACTTACCAGAAACACGATAACTTGTCAAAATACAAGAATTTAGGAGAAATAGTATAAGATAACAGAAAGAATATATTTAGCCAAACATTCTTAAACTTAACAAAAATACTATGATTTAGCAGAAATACTATGATTGAGCAGAAGTACTAAGATGTAGTAAAAGTACTTTGATTTAACAGAAATACAATTATGGAGGAGTAATACTTTAAAATGGGAGAAATATTGATACACACACATACACAGAGCCTAAAGGGAACAGTATTTGTGCCATGGAGTGTTAACAAGAATTTGAGGTCCATATTAGAAAAGCTGCTAAAATCATAAATGTTTGCAGAATTGGGAAAGAGAGCGGCGCCTGGAAAACAGGGTGATGAGCAGTCAGAATTAGATTGCGGTGAGGCGAAAAACGCGCCGTTTTTGGAGTTATAAAACGTCGTGTAACTCAAAAACTAGTTGGACTAGAAGCATAATTCTTGTACTGGGTGAATCAGCGGACTTTGGTGTACTTTGACTGTGATTTGCATTGCTCTTTGTACATCTGTCGCTGAGATATGACGAGAGAAGAAAGGGCAGACCTCAGATATGATTGGCTGGCTGGGAAGCCGTGCAGGCCCTGATTTGTAAATTTGAATGTTGCATCCCTAAGATAAGATTGGCTGGGTGAGAAGCCGTGCAGGCCCTGATATGTAAATTTGAATGCCTCAGTCCTCACAGAGAATTGGCTGCCTGGGGACCTGGCAGAAATATATAGAAATACTATGATTAAGCTTAAATACTACATTTAGCAGAAATACTATATTAAGCACAAATCCTATAATAAGCAGAAATACTATATCAAGCAATCTAAATATCTTATAAAAATCCTATAAAAAGCAAAAATACTGTACTATGATTTGGTAGAAAAACTATAATTAATCAGAAATACTAAATTTAGCACAAATCTTATAAAACAGCAGAAATGCTATGATTTAGCACAATAGTAATAACTTAAACAGAAAAATTGGAAAAGCAAAATGGACAGCTGAAAAAATGCTGAACATGCTAAGGGTCCTTCAAATATACTTGTTAAATGAAAAAAAATCGATAAAAAATATATAACAGCCACACAATCACAAATATGGACACATATGGAAACACACATGCACAGAGACACACACACACACACACACACACACACACACACACAGGATCAAATTCAGTCAACCAGTCTAAATATATTGAATTTGAATCTTACAATGAGATCATCCCATAAAAGGGCATTCTCTCTCTCTCTCTCTCTCTCTCTCTCACACACACACACACACACACACACAGATCCAATTCAGTCAACCAGTCTAAATATATTGAATTTGAATCTTACAATGAGATCATCCCATAAAGAGGCTTTCTCTCTCTCAATCTCTCTCTCTCTCTCTGTCACACACACACACACACACACACACACACACACACACAACATCCAATTCAGTCAACCAGTCTAAATATATTGAATTTAAATCTTACAATGAGATCATCCCATAAAAGGCTTTCTCTTCCCTCTCTCTGTCACACACACACACACACACACACACACACACACACACACAAGATCCAATTCAGTCAACCAGTCTAAATATATTGAATTTGAATCTTACAATGACATCATCCTATGAAAAGGCTTTCTCTCTCTCTCTTGCTCTCTCTCTCTCTCTCACATACACACAGACACACACACACACACACACACACACACAAGATCCAATTCAGTCAACCAGTCTAAATATATTGAATTTAAATCTTACAATGAGATCATCCCATAAAAGGCTTTCTCTCCCTCTCTCTCACACACACACACACACACACACACACACACACACACACACACACACACACACACACACGATCCAATTCAGTCAACCAGTCTAAATATATTGAATTTGAATCTTACAATGAGATCATCCCATAAAAGGCTTTCTCTCTCTCTCTCTCTCTCTCTCTCTCTCTCACACACACACACACACACACACACACACACACACACACACACACACACAGGGAGAGAGAAGTAAGTTTCTAGCTCAGTCAAGCATCCTGGGAGCTGCTGAATTTGAATCCACCAATCAGAGAGCCTGTGCACTTTTTCCCCGCCAAAACAGGTGCACGCAGCACAGAGAGACACAGGACTTTTGCAGTCTATTTCTCATAATGACGACTCCCCTTAAACAAATGACCATAATTTCCTAACCGTAGGGGCTAAAACAGTCATTCTTACACCATTTTATTCAGAAGACATTTAAAATAAAAATATGAAATATTAGAGATATATGACATAGATGATTGGTGGGCTTAGAAGCCATGAAGGTCCCAATATGCAAATTTAAATGTGCCACGACTCAGATATGATTGGCTGGCTGGCTGGGAAGCCATGAAGGAACAATATGAAATTTAAATGTGCCAGGACTCAGATATGATTGGCTGGCTGGGAAGCCATGAAGGTCCCAATATGCAAATTTGAATGTGCCAGGACTCAGATATGATTGGCTGGCTGGGAAGCCGTGCATGACTTGATATGTCAATTTGAAAATTACAGTCCTCACAGAGGATTGGCTTCCTGAGGAGCTGGCAGGAATACATAGAAATACTATGATTACCCAGAAATACTGCGTTTAGTAGAAATACTATGTTTTAGCACAAATACTATAATTAAGCAGAAATATTATATTAAGTACAAATCCTATAAAATAGCAGAAATAGTATGATTTAGCACAAATGCTGTATTTAGCACAAATCTTATAAAATAGCAGAAATAGTATGATTTAGCAGAAATGCTGTATTTAGCACAAATACTGAAAAGCAGCACAAATGCTATGACTTAGCACAATAGTAATAACTTAAATAGAAAAATTGGAAAAGCAAAATGAACAGCTGCAAAAGTCCCACAAGCACAGAGAGACACACACAGGATCAAATTCAGTCAACCAGTCTAAATATATTGAATTTAAATCATACAATAAGATGCTCCAATAAAACTCTCTCTCGCCCTCTCTCTCTCTCTCTCTCTCACACACACACACACACACACACACACAGGAGAGAAAATCAAGTTTCTAGCTCAATCAAGCAGCCTGGGAGCTGCTAAATTTGAATCCACCAATCAGAGAGGTGTGTACTTTTTCCCGCCAAAACAGGTGCAGCCGTTTTACACACACAGAGCACAGAGACAGGATTTCTGCAGTGAATTTCTCATAGTGAGGATTCTTCTCAAACAAATGGCCATAATTTCCTAACCGTAGGGGCTAGAACAGTCATTCTTACACCGTTTTGTTCAGAAGAGATGGGGAATCTTAAAGTGTTGACACTTTATCATTAAAATATGAATTATTGAAGATATTTGACTTGTAATGCACCATAACTGAGTAGAGGCAAGCGAAAACTGCCTTGGCTTGCCCTCAAACAACGCTTTCTAACTCTAAATCTATTTGGAGTATCAATATCATTCTTTCACCGTAAGAGACAGCAGGCTTTGGTGAACAATCATGGAAATTTTCAGGTCTCTGTGGAAATCCATCAAAAAGATATGACGAGAGAAAAAAGTGCCTCATTTCCAGAGTTTGAAATCTGAAGAAATCTGAGCGAGGACAAATTTCCTACCCTCAAACAAACCCAATTCATGGCCAAATGGTAATAGGTGAGAAAAAAATTCTTGAATTGTGAGCGTCAGGAGTGTCTGAAGATATACCGGGACAAGCCTCATGTCTTAATGTCGCTTCGTTAAGGAGATATGACGATTCGAATATGCCTCTCATTACAGAAATCAAGCGGTGATTTTGAACAAACTCTCCATTGACTTTCTATGGAGAGTTTTCAGAGTTTGTGTTGGTCTGAGGAGATTTGCCAAAATTCTATAAATCTCACAACCATGATAGTGACATTTTCTGAAAGCCAGCAAAAATACCTACGTTTTGATGTATAATTTGTGGAAGTTGAGTGAAAATTGAGCAAGTAGCAAGAAGTTGTTGGGACATGAAGAGAAGACTGCGAAACCTACAGTGGCACACTGGAAGCCAAGTGCATAGCAACCATAACAACGCATGTATTTTCTGAAAAATCACAATTTTGCAACTGAAAACTTTAAGAGGGATAAAAGTAAAACTGTAACAGATATGAAAAAGCTGAATCATTCATGAATAGCCCAATAATTTGTGAACATTTTAAAGTTTGAATGGTTGTTCTACGTGAAAGTAGGAAAAAGTAGTTAAGTTTCAAAAACAAGCAAGTTTTAGCAGAATTATGGAAGTTTCCCATTCATTTCAATGGGACAAATTAAAGGAAAAAAGCTTAATATTTTAAAAGTATAAGAGCATAAAATACCAAAAGTCATAGCGATCATTAGCAGAAATAGCAGAATAGTTTAAAATTTGAACGGTGAAAATCGGCTGAAAATTGTGGAAGTAGAAAAGTGCCAAAAAAGCGTCGGAAGCAACTGGAATAATAACTAGAAAATTTGCATTTCCTGCGAAAATGCAGTGTGGATGCTGTAACGCTGAAGCTGTCTGCTGAAACTAGCAGAAAAAGCTGAAAAGTTGCAGAATTTGTAAAAACTTTGCAGAAGCAAAGGAACTTTGCTAAAATGTAGTAACTTAGCAGAACTGCAATATCTTAGAGGAAACATACTACTTGGCAGAAATACAATAGCATAGCAGAACTTAGCAGAAATATTGTAACTTACCAGAAACACGATAACTTCTCAAAAATACAAGAATTTAGGAGAAATAGTATAAGATAACAGAAAGAATATATTTAGCCAAACATTCTTAAACATTACAGAAATACTATGATTTAGAAAAACAGTACAACATAGCAGAAATGCTGCGATTTACCAGAGACACTGTAATTTACTATTAATATTGAAATTTAAAAAAAAAAAAAAACTATGTTTTAGCACAAATACTGTAATTTGACAGAAATACTATCATTTGGCAGAAATACTATGTTTCAGCAGAAATACTCTGGTTTAGCACAAATATTATAACATAGCAGTAATACAATTATATAGCAGAAATGCTATATTTAGAAAGAAAAATATAATATAGTAGAAATACTATGATTTAGCAGAAATACTACTATTGAGCAGAAGTACTAAGATGTAGTAAAAGTACTTTGATTTAACAGAAATACAATTATGGAGGAGTAATACTTTAAAATGGGAGAAATATTGATACACACACACATACACAGAGCCTAAAGGGAACAGTATTTGTGCCATGGAGTGTTAACAAGAATCTGAGGTCCATATTAGAAAAGCTGCTAAAATCATAAAAGTTGGCAGAATTGTCATAAATGATGAATATGAATTAGTGGTCTGTGATAGTGTATTAATTTGTAGGGAAAAAACACATGTTGCCCAAGGTGTAATTGAACCCACGACCTTTGGGTGGCAGACCTGTGTCATTACCAACTGCGCCACTGGGAAAGAGAGCGAGCGCCTGGAAAACAGGCTGATGAGCAGTCAGAATTAGATTGCGGTGAGAGGTGAAAAACGCTGTTTTTTGGAGTTACAAAATGTCGTGTAACTCAAAAACTAGGTGGACTAGAAGCATAATTCTTGTACTGGGTGAATCAGCGGACTTTGGTGTACTTTGACTGTGATTGGCATTGCTCTTTGTACATCTGTCGCTGAGATGTGACGAGAGAAGAAAGGGCAGACCTCAGATATGATTGGCTGGCTGGGAAGCCGTGCAGGCCCTGATATGTAAATTTTATATGTATCAGTCCTCACAGAGGATTAGCTGCCTGGGGACCTGGCAGAAATATATACAAATAGTATGATTAAGCATAAATACTACATTTAGTAGAAATACTATGTTTTAGCACAAATACTATAAAATGGCAGAAATACTATAATTAAGCAGAAATACTATATTTGGCAGAAATACTATATTAAGCAATATAAATATCCTCTAAAAATCCTATAAAAAGCAGTAAAAATGTACTATGATTTGGTAGAAAACCCTAATTAATCAAAATACTAAATTTGGCAGAAATAGCAGAAACACTATATTTAGCACAAATCTTATGAAATAGCAGAAAGAGTATGATTTAGCAGAAATGCTGTATTTAGGACAAATCTCATAAAATAGCAGACATAGTATGATTTTGCAGAAATGCTGTATTTAGCACAAATTCTGAAAAGCAGCAGAAATGCTATAACTCAACACAATAGTAATAACTTAAATAGAAAAATTGGAAAAGCAAAGTGGACAGCTGAAAGAATCCTGAACATGCTAAGGGTCCCTCAAATGTAATTGTTAAATGAAAAAAAAATCAGCAAAAAAAGTATAACAGTGACACAATCACAAATATGGACACATATGGAAACACATGCACAGAGAGACACACACAGGATCAAATTCAGTCAACCAGTCTAAATATATTGAATTTAAATCATATAATAAGATGCTCCCATAAAAACTCTCTCTCGCCCTCCCTTTCTCTCTCTCTCTGTCACACACACACACACACACACACACACACACACACACACATAGGGAGAGACAAGCAAGTTTCTAGGTCAGTCAAGCAGCCTGGGAGCTGCTAAATTTGAATCCACCAATCAGACAGGCTGTGTACTTTTTCCCGCCAAAACAGGTGCAGCCGTTTTTACACACTCAGCACAGAGAGAGACAGGATTTCTGCAGTGTATTTCTCATAGTGAGGATTCCTCTCAAACAAATGGCCATAATTTCCTAACCGTAGGGGCTAGAACGGTCATTCTTACACCGTTTTGTTCAGAAGAGATGGGGAATCTTCAAGTGTTAACAATTTATCATTAAAATATGAATTATTAAAGATATTTGACTTGTAATGCACCATAACTGAGTAGAGGCGAAGCAAAACTGCCTTGACCTGCCCTCAAACAACGCTTTCTAACTCTAAATCTATTTGGAGTATCGATATAATTCTTTCACCGTAAGAGACAGCAGGCTTTGGTGAACAGTCATGGAAATTTTCAGGTCTTTGTGGAAATCTATCAAAAGATATGACGAGAGAAGAAAGGGCAGACCCCAGATATGATTGACTGGCTGGGAAGCCGTGCAGGCCCTGATATGTATTTGTATGTATCAGTCCTCACAGAGGATTAGCTGCCTGGGGACCTGGCAGAAATATATAGAAATAGTATGATTAAGCATAAATACTACATTTTTAGAAAAACTATATTAAGCACAAATCCTATGAAAAGCAGAAATACTATATTAAGCAATATAAATATCCTCTAAAAATCCTATAAAAAGCAGTAAAACTGTACTATGATTTGGTAGAAAACCCTAATTAATCAAAAATACTAAATTTGGCAGAAATAGCAGAAACACTATATTTAGCACAAATCTTATGAAATAGCAGAAAGAGTATGATTTAGCAGAAATGCTGTATTTAGCACAAATCTCATAAAATAGCAGACATAGTATGATTTTGCAGAAATGCTGTATTTAGCACAAATACTGAAAAGCAGCAGAAATGCTATGACTCAACACAATAGTAATAACTTAAATAGAAAAATTGGAAAAGCAAAATGGACAGCTGAAAGAATCCTGAACATGCTAAGGGTCCCTCAAATGTAATTGTTAAATGAAAAAAATCAGCAAAAAAAGTATAACAGTGACACAATCACAAATATGGACACATATGGAAACACACATGCACAGAGAGACACACACAGGATCAAATTCAGTCAACCAGTCTAAATATATTGAATTTAAATCATATAATAAGATGCTCCCATAAAACTCTCTCTCGCCTCCTTTCTCTCTCTCTCTGTCACACACACACACACACACACACACACACACACACACACACACACACACACACACACACACAGAGAGAGAGGAAGTTTCTAGGTCAGTCAAGCAGCCTGGGAGCTGCTAAATTTGAATCCACCAATCAGAGAGGCTGTATACTTTTTCCCGCCAAAACAGGTGCACCAGCTTACACACACACCACAGAGAGAGAGACAGGATTTGTGCTGTCTATTTTCCATAGTGAGGACTCCCCTCAAACAAATGGCTATAATTTCCTAACCGTAGGGGCTAGAACAGTCATTCTTACACCGTTTTGTTCAGAAGAGATAGGGGAATCTTAAAGTGTTGACAATTTATCATTAAAATATGAGTTATTGAATATATTTGACTTCTAATGCACCATAACTGAGTAGAGGCGAAGCGAAAACTGCCTTGACTTGCCCTCAAACAACGCTTTCTAACTCTAAATCTATTTGGAGTATCGATATCATTCTTTCACCGTAAGAGACAGCAGGCTTTGGTGAACAGTCATGGAAATTTTCAGGTCTCTGTGGAAATCTATCAAAAGATATGACGATAGAAAAAAGTGCCTCATTTCAAGAGTTTGAAATCTGAAGAAATCTGAGCGAGGGACAAATTTCCTACCCTCAAACAAACCCAATTCATGACCAAATGGTAATAGATGAGAAAAAATTCTTGAATTGTGAGCGTCAGGAGTGTCTGAAGATATATTGGCACAAGCCTCATGTCTTAACTTTGCTTCGTTGGGGAGATATGACGATTTGAAAATGCCTCTCATTACAGAAATCAAGCGGTGATTTTGAACAAACTCTCCATTGACTTTCTATGGGGATTTTGAGACTTTGTGTTGCTCTGAGGAGATTTGCCAAAATTCTATAAATCCACAACAATGATAGTGACATTTTCTGAAAGCCAGCATAAATACCTACGTTTTGATGTATAATTAGTGTGGGTTGAGTGAAAATTGAACGAGTAGGCAAGAAGTTGTTCGGACATGAAGAAAGACTGCAAAACTTACAGTGGCTCACTGAAAGCCAAGTGCATAGGAGTAACCATAACAATGCATGTATTTTGTGAAAAAATCACACAAAATGAAACTGAAAACTTAAACAGGGATAAGATGAAAATGGTAACAGATATGAAAAAGCTGAATCAGTCATGAATAGCCCAATAATTTGAGAACATTTTAAAGTTTGAATGGTTGTTCTAGGTGAAAGTAGGACAAAGTAGTTAAGTTTCAAAAAACAAGCAAGTTTTAGCAGAATTTTGGAAGTTTTCCATTCATTTCAATGGGACAAAAAAAGAGCATAAAAAGCATAATATTTTAAAAGTATAAGAGTTAAAAATTCCAAAAGTCATAGCGATCATTAGCAGAAATAGCAGAATAGTTTAAAATTTGAACGGTGAAAATCGGCATAAAATTGTGGAAGTAGAAAAGTGCCAAAAAAGTGCAGAAAGTGGCAACTAGAATAATAATAATAACTAGAAAAACTAGAAAAATTTGCATTTCCTGCGAAAAAAGGCAGTGTGGATGCTTTAAAGCTGAAGCTTTCTGCCTGAAACTAGCTGAAAAAGCTGAAAAGTTGCAGAAATTGTAAAATCTTTGCAGAAGCAAAGGAACTTTGCTAAAATGTAGTGACTTAGCAGAAGTGCAATATCTTAGAGGAAACATAATACTTGGCAGAAATACAATAGCATAGCAGAACTTAGCAGAAATATTGTAACTTACCAGAAACACGATAACTTAAAATCCTATAAAAAGCTCAAAAATACAAGAATTTAGGAGAAATAGTATAAGATAACAGAAAGAATATATTTAGCCAAACATTCTTAAACATTACAGAAATACTATGATTTAGAGAAACAGTACAACATAGCAGAAATGCTGTAATTTGACAGAAATACTATATTTAGCACAAATCTTATAAAATAGCAGAAATGCTGTATTTAGCACAAATACTGAAAAGCAGCAGAAATGCTATGACTTAGCACAATAGTAATAACTTAAATAGAAAAATTGGAAAAGCAAAATGGACAGCTGAAAAAATCCTGAACATGCTAAGGGTCCCTCAAATGTAATTGTTAAATGAAAAGAAAATCAGCAAAAAAAAGTATAACAGTCACACAATCACAAATATGGACACATATTGAAACACACATGCACAGAGAGACACACAGGACCAAATTCAGTCAACCAGTCTAAATATATTGAATTAAAATCATACAATAAGATGCTCCCATAAAAACTCTCTCTCGCCTCCCTTTCTCTCTCTCTCTGTCACACACACACACACACACACACACACACACACACAGCAGCAGCAGCAGCAAAAGTGAACAGGGGCTGTTAACAGCATGTTTCTAGGTCAGTCAAACAGCTGTGACCTTCTCAATTTGAATCCACCAATCAGAGAGGCTGTGTGCTTTTTCCCGCCAAAAACTGGTGCACCAAGTGCAGGCTTTTACACATGCAGGACAGAGAGACAGGATTTTTGCAGTCTATTTCTCATAGTGAGAATTCCCTCAAACAAACAGCCATAAATTTCTAACCGTAAGGGCTAAAACAGTCATTCTTAGACCATTTTATTCAGAAGACATAGGGGAATCTTGAAATGACTGACCATTTAAAATAAAAAATATGAAATATTAGAGATATATGACATAGATGATTGGTGGGCTTAGAAGCCACGAAGGTCCCAATATGCAAATTTAAATGTGCCAGGACTCAGATATGATTGGCTGGCTGGGAAGCCATGAAGGTCCCAATATGCAAATTTGAATGTGCCAGGACTCAGATATGATTGGCTGGCTGGGAAGCCATGAAGGCAAATCTGTATGCAAATTTGAATGTGCCAGGACTCAGATATGATTAACTCATCTGAGAACAGTAATAGGTCCCAATATGCAAATTTGAATGTCATGAGTGACTCAAGATATGATTGGCTGGCTGGGAAGCCATGAAGGTCCCAATATGCAAATTTGAAAATGTGCCTCATTACTCAGATATGATTGGCTTTGATGGGAACTCTCAGGTCCTGATATGTAAATTTGAATATTAGGACTGGTCTGAGGGACCTGGCAAAAATATATAAATCCCACAACAATGATAGTGATTTTCTGATTACCCAGAAAAATACTGCGTTTATGTATAAATACTATGTTTTAGCACAAATAATCTATAAAATGTTCGGAAATGACTATAATTAAGCCAAATATTATATTGGTACAAAACCAACTAAAATAGCAGAAATAACGCATGATTTAGCACAAATGCTGTATTTAGCACAAATCTTATAAATAGCAGAAATAGTATGATTTAGCAGAAATGCTGAATTTAGCACAAATACTGAAAAGCATTCATGAATAGCCCAATGATTTAGAACAATTTAAAGTAATAACTGTTCTAAATAGAAAAATTGGTTAAGTTTCAAAAACAAAAGTTTTACAGCTGCAAAAGTTCCACATTCATTTCAATGAGACAAATTAAAGGAAAAAATTCATTTTAAAAGTATAACAGCAAAAAATACCAAAAGTCATAGCACACATTAGCAGAAATAGCAGAATAGTTTAAAATTTGAGCTTGCCCTCTCTGAAAATTGTGAAAGTAGTTAAGTGCCAAAAAACGCACAAAAAGTGGCAACTGGAATAATAAAGAATAAAGAGAAACAGGAACTCAATAGTGTGGATGCCTTAAAGCATCCACACAAATAGTGGAATAAAGAATAAAGAGAAACAGGAACTCAATAGTGTGGAAGCCCTTTTAGGGCATCCACACAATAATAAAGAAGAAAGAGAAACAGATCTCAATAGTGTGGAAGCCCTTTTAGGGCATCCACACAATAAAGAGAAACAGGAACTCAATAGTGTGGAAGCCCTTTTAGGGCATCCACACAATAAAGAATAAAGAGAAACAGGAACTCAATAGTGTGGATGCCTCCAGCATCCACACAATAAATGACAGATTTAGTGATATTTTCATAAACTATTTATTAGGGATGGGTATCGTTTAGGTTTTATCCGATACCGGTGCCAAACCGGTACTTTTGAAACGGTGCTGGTGCTTAAACGGTGCTCAAACCGATGCTTAAAGAATGGAGAACACAAAATTGGTCCAAAAACCTCTCATGTTCAGCTGTTTTTTTTGTAAAAAGATAACAATGTTAGCCTTTTCTGCAGCTATAGGGGATATATGGTCTCACTCTTGGCTGGAAGCAGTGCTTAAACAATGGAAAAAACACAAACTTTGTCCAAAAACCTCTCATGTTTAGCTGTTTTCCACTTTTTCTTTGGTCATTTTAGCCTTTTTGGCAGGGGGAAGGGAGCATCTGCCATCAAACAAGAAGACAGCCGCATGTAACTACGACGGTGTTTGCTAGTTCACCTTACATGCATTAA
Source organism: Oreochromis aureus (assembly GCF_013358895.1). Lineage (NCBI taxonomy): Eukaryota > Metazoa > Chordata > Actinopteri > Cichliformes > Cichlidae > Oreochromis > Oreochromis aureus. The sequence continues at coordinate 26,039,517 of NC_052944.1, forward strand.
TGTAACAATGTGGTTAGCCTACTCAACGTAAATTACACACAACAACATGAAGCTACTCACGCGAGAAAGAACGGCTGCTGCTGCCATCATCATCCGTCATCATTTCTGCTACGCTGACAGGGCTAGGGGCCAGGACTCTACTCTTCGGGTTTTTGGGGGATGTTGCTAACTCCGGGTCCGATAACAGGCACCACACCCGCAGTAGATGTGCTCGGTGTGAGGTCTCGCAGCAAGCTATCAAACACGGCGCATTTCTCGGCTTTTAAAAAAAACGCTATGTGTCGCCAGGTGTTTCATCAGATTTGAGGTGTTACCTCCTTTGACAGTATCACAGTATCACCTTAAAGCACTTGTTGCAGGCTGCTGAGTTTGCACCTTTTGCTGTGAAGTACAGCCAGAGTTTTGATCGCTTCGCCTTCGGCATCTGTAGCTCTGCTCTAAAAGAACGTACGTACCTGGCCCCGCCTACTATCCTCGGAAACGTAAAATGATTGGCTCGAATTGGCTCAGGAAAAAAAAAGCACCGAAATAAAGCACCAAAATGTGCGCTGCTTTTCGATCTGGTTACTACCGTTTATGTCAGAACCGGTCGCATCATGGCACCGGACACCGGTACCCATCCCTACTATTTATTTACCACATCAACAAACAGCATGGCAGGGCAAAATATTTTTTCTAACATGGCAACCTTTAAAAAATGAAAGGAGACAGAAAGACAGGTGAGAAAGAATAAAACTTAATTGACTTTTTGATGGCATTTAACACACAGTACTGGTACAATAATAGATTTCTATACATTTTACATCAGATGAAAACGTTTGTAAGATTCAGATAATTATTTGTTAAAAGCGAGACATTTTAAATGAGAATAAGAAAGAAAAGTATTTCTTTGTGCTCCCTTTTCTCTGTTAATGCCCTACCTGGCCCCCTGGCTAAACTTTGCTAGACCCGCCCCTGCACAGTTACCAGCTGTCAGCTACATAGAAAAGGATCCTGGTGTTATTTGTCTCTCAGAAACAGTTCATAACTTCCCTTCAACTCATTCATGTCACCTAAAAGGTAAACCTGTTTCTCCATCACCTGTTCAGCTCTGATGATTCAGTAAGGACATCTCCTGGTTTCATCTTCATGTTTCCCTCTCACCAGATGACCAAACTGATATCATGACCAGCAGCTTTTACAGCTGTGGCTCCAGCAAACATCAGCTGATACTAGAAAGTAATATTAAATAAATTCTAACAACAGCTGATCAAGGTTAAACGTGTTGCTGTTGTTTAGCACGACCACCGCTGGTTTCCCCTTTCTGGCACGAAGTGGGCGATAAACAAACAAGAGTGAAAAGCCGATCAGCTGATCATTGATCAGTTTCATGATTGAAGTAGCAACAGGAGAGGGAGGGAGAATGAGAGAAGAAGAGGCAGCTCATAGCGTAAAGACACAGAATAACTCCAGCTTTGTGTCTTTTTTTCATTCTAGCTGAAGTACGGGACAGATCGCGTTCCTTTTCAGCCCAATACGAAACGCGGCCGGCCAGGCAGCCACCACGGGTCTCTCCTCCTCCTGCCTCCCCTTTCCCTCATCCACCGGCTGGCCTCTGTGGAAGCTCCGCCATAGCCACCACCAAACATCAGAGTTATTTTTACACATCTGCCACCATCTGGCCAATCCACCACCTTTCATTTTTTTTATACCGTTACAAAAACAACAACAACAACAACAACAACAACAACAAAAAAAACATCGGCCCATAAAAACGAAAAATCACCATCGGCCCACCGGGCAAATGGCCAGTCCAGCTATGGGTGTATAGGTTAAACTGTAAGCCTTTATATACACACACAAACGACAACAAAGTAATGAATCAGAAGCATAATGTAGTGTTTGGGAATTTCTGAGGTTCAGCAATACTGGGAATAGTGGGAGTGTCAGTGGGAGGTGCTTATGGCCATGCAGCAGGTGTAGCATTGCTAATGAAGTACTAGTTGACTTATTGTTTCATCTTTCTTTTACATTAGAGATTAACAGCAAAGCAATGTTATGACAATGTAATCATTTTGAACCACTCAGCATTACAGTCAGTTTGAGACAAATCAGCTCTGAGCCTGAAGGACTGAAAAGAACATTTAAACTTTTGTGGCTGCAGAAAAAGATTCACTGACTTTTCCAGCAAAGACTTGAAGTTCAAACTTGTGGCCTCAAAGGTTTTGACTTATCTCAACTCTGTTTAGGTAGAGATGCTGACACCATGTGGATAAATACTAACAGTGCAGGTTTGTCGTTTACTAATGCTTTTAGCATGGCAAATGTTGTTGATTTTTGAATGACATGTGTTCCTATATAAACTTTATATCTATCATTTCAGTTCAATTCAATTTTATTTATACAGCGCCAAATCACAACAACAGTCGCCTCAAGGTGCTTTATATTGTAAGATAGACCCTACAATCTGCACTGAACATATATGCTGTAACTTTCACGTAGACTCTTAATCATGAGACGTTTTGCCCTCACCATGGTTTATTAAAGTGGTACAGTAACAGGCCAGTTGATGCCGGGCAGAGTCCTCACAAACAACTCACTCTCCAGCTCCAGTAACTACCCCCCTCCCCAAATACACTGTCAACATTTTTCATGTAGCACAACCAACACATGTCTCTTAAAAAACAATAACAATGCAACAGAAATAGTCAACACATCACAGTCACAAAGGTTATATGTTCATGCTTAGTTTTCCCCAGTTTAGGTCTATTATAGTTTTCTCTGTTCCACCTGTTTGTAGTTTAGTTCAGCCGTAAATAAAGGCTCGCCTTTTGTTCATATCCACCACATCTCTGTGTGTCTGCGCTTGGGTCCTTTCTCTCTCCTAATTCCACACAGTTTGCCTACCTAACCGTGACAACAATCATATATACACACATACACTATAAACCTACACTGGAATGTTTTTATATATGAGAAACACCATGTTAAGCATTTAACCTATATAGTTAGGTCAAGTATCATTCACATGTATATTATAAGATTATACCACTTGTTGTACGAGCACCTGTTGCTGCATACTCCCTGTTGTAGGATTTAATAATTAGTGGGACCCTGCTCCTGCTGTGTTTGGCTGGAGAACAAGTGGGAAGTTACCCAGCAGGAGGAGGAGTTACTGGCCCCTATAAGAAGAGGCCCGAGGATCCACCGGGGCCCTTCTCTTTCTGTCTGTCTCTGTGTGACCCTGCTGTCTGTGCTTAAGGCTCTACACCCCGAGGTGGAAAAACAGCTAGAAGCATGAACTTCTTATCCAATAATTCTTGTTTTAGCATTTTATTTTATTTGACCTTTATTTATACAAGTACAGTCGTCCCATTGACATTCAATGTCTCATTTACAACAGAGACCTCTTTCAGACAATCATATTAAACAACAACAGCATGTTTGTGATATCAGTGTTGTGATCGGCATATTGTATAATGCCGAAGTGATATGCTCACTCATACAAACAATCACAGATAATTTTTCATTATTTTAATCCTGTAAGGAGACAAAAGTGATCCAAGGGAAATGTTTCAAGTGCACTGACGTCTGCTGCATCAGCAGTAAGATTATTTCTAAATTATTGAACCTAAAATCTTTAAGATTTAAGACGAGGATTGCTTCAAATGCTTAATTGGTGCAAACAGTCAAAACTCAAGATAAGATTGGGAGATTTGTTAACGTATATTTGATTATTTTATGTTTTTTAACCACTTCCTCTATGACTTTACTTTGTTTTTATTTAGACCAGAAACAAAATTGGACCTTTAAAGCCTGAAGCCAGAAAATTCTATTTTTTTAAATAGTGGTTTTTTTTAACCTTCTCTTGTTTAATTTTTGATTTAATTGTTTAAAAATAAATCACATTTCAATTTCCATATATGACATCTAATTTGTATCATATTTGCTTATCTGGTTTTTCAATTGTTTAAAATGTATTGTGCAATTTATTTAGGTTTTTCAGGGGGAAAAATTCACACTGATCCAAAAACTGGCAAAAAGCTGTATGTATGACATATGATACACTTGCCGTTAAAGGGTTAGGCTACATAAAGATCTATGACAGGGAAATTATTTTGAAGTAAGAAAATATTTTTTAAAACAAAATCACATTTTCTGTACAAAGTAAAGTAAAATTTTAAAAAAGATCAACGTGGTTCCTGCAGGATGCTGCTCATACGTGTGTTTAGAACAAACACCAAAGAACAAAAATGTGAGCTCTTTCAAACAAAAAGGATTTTATTTCATACAGTTTTACTTAACAATAAACTGAATTTATCAAATTTATTTGGCAGGAGAATATAAACAAAATCAAAGTGAAGCAGTAAATAACTTGTAATGAATCAAAAAACACATCCTTCTTTTCCCACATGTTACATAAAATAGTAAAGAGTGGAGTGTGTTGTAATGCATATTAAGGTGTTGCAGTCACATATTTCTAGGATCTAATCCAGCTCACTACCAAAACTGTCTTTTAATAATTTTACAGAGAGCACAGGCAGCAGAAAAACAGAACAACATAACCAAAGATTTACAAAAACATCAGATGATGTCAGGAAACAGACCAGTTTACTGTTGTTTAGTATAATAGTATAATACTGTATAGGGGAAAATTATGAATGGGTAATTGCTATTATGGGATGATGCTACACAGGGTTAGCTGGGAGGTCGGCCACAAAAAGTGATTATAAAGTTGATGCTCGCACAGCCCCGGTCATTGTGTGACAATACTTGTTGTCGGGATCAACTCCAAGCTAACGACAGAGCAAAAGAAGTTTGAGTCTGGACAAATGAACAGAAAAACTAAACAGAGGAAGATTTATTCTGGAAAAATCAAAACAAGCATAGAAAGTTTTTCTTAGCAAACAGCAGCAAGTTAAAAACTAAAAGGAGCAACGTAAGAAAACTGAGGAGGAGTTTTATCAGTAAGCAGAGATGAAGGTCTCAGAAATTAAAGAGTTTGACATCTGGACAGAAGAAAACCGAATACAGACAACAGAGGACAGAGAGACAGTCTTGACTTTAAACAACTGAGCAGAAGATGAGTGACTCTGAACAGAAGAGGAGAAAATCAGACGTCTGAGAAAAAGTCTGAGCAGAAAACTGAGTATAGATTATTCTAAAAGACAGCTTGACAACCCAACAGAAGAGAAATATTTTTTTTTTAAAACTGCAAAGCAACCTGAAAAGTGAGATGAACTTTGATTCAAAGGAACTGAGCAGCAACTTGGCAACTGAACAAGAGCAAATTAATGTCTAAATGAAATTGACAGACAGAAAACAAGTGATTCTCAACAACTGAGCTACAATTTGGTAAATCAACAAAACAAAAATTACTGCAAATTTTTTAATCTGAGCAGAAGAAAAGCTGCTCTGGAAACATGAGCAACAGTTTGACAGATGAACAGAAAGATGGTGAAGCTCAGCAAACACGACGCAATTTGATACCAGAACAAAAGAGAAATGTCTCCCAAGAACAGCAACAACTTCACAGTTTTCACAATAGCAATGATTCATAACCATCAAAGAACAACTCAGCAGATAAACAGAAGAAAGTGATTTGATTGGAGAGCAGAGTGATTCTCAGAGACGGTAACTGAACAGGAGACGTGACGACTTTCAGGACACCTCACTGACATTCATTGATGCAGATGATGATTTGGACTGTGAGTAACCCAAAGATTAACTCTATTTCAGATTTACTAAAATGATATTCAGTAATATTTGTTACCAGTTATGATATTTTCACTCTGAGGTAACACTGACATTTTATCTACTTGTTTCTGTAGTTTTGTGTCAGAGTCACAAGTCTGTGAATATAAAGTGAGTGTAATCTCTAAGAGTTGAAACTCAAGTGCAGATTAAAATATTTTGAGGAACATGAAACCATCAGAAATGTTTACATGAACCAAATCAGTAAAACTGGAAGATGGAGGATGGCAAACACGCAAAAAATCAGTTACTGAGCAGAATTAATGTGTGGAAATGTCAGATCAGGTGTTCAGGATTAAAGGGGACATGAAACACTACGTGTATAAAGGGTAATTTTCATCATTGAGCCCAGCTCTCAAAAATTGACAATGATGTAACTCTGTCTGTGAAGCTGGATTTAAGAAATAAGTGCTTAAAGTTATAAAAACATGTTCAGGGCAATCTTCTGTCAGTACAGAGCATCACATCACCAGGTCAGTTGGTTAGTTTCAGTCAAAAGACTCACATCAGTTTATAATAACAATAATGCACACTTGCATACTGCATTTAACCCATTCACTCTAATGAAGCAGTGGGCAGCCAATCCAGTGCCCGGGGAGCAGTGTGTAGAGACAGTACCTTGCTCAGGTTCCTTGTTGTTTGGCGAGCTGCACTGACACAGGAAAATCCAGCTGTTAGCTGTAATGTTCAGGTCTGTAAAGCACTTCATAAATGAGGACTCCATGGACGAAAGTCTGTTTTAAATGTTTTACGAACTTTAAGTACTTATTTCTTAAATCCAGTTTCACAGACAGTTACATCTGAGTCAGTTTTTGAGAGCAGAGCTCCATGATGTAAACTAGCCTTGGAAAAATATAATTTCATGCATTTGGCATTTGAAGCTGTTTTATATACAAGAATATTTTTGAGTTAAGATTTAATTAAGATTTGTGTGTGTGTGTGTGGGTGTGTGTGTGTGTGTGGTGGGGGGGTCCCACTGGCTGCCCCTCGTGCCTGTCCCTCCTGTGCCTTCCTGTTGGAGGACAATAACAATTTATTACCCTTGATGTGAAGTGAAGTTCTGCTTTTGTCTGATTGTGTCTTTACAGAGACTGAGACAGTGTAAAGTGAAAGTTAACTGTACCTTACAGGCTTTGTTTAGAAGGTGTCGACAGACTCTGTGTGGAGGAGGAAATCATCTTGTTTCACTTTCATGTAAACATCTGGTCTCAGACGTACACACATCTTATTTGTAATTTATTCTGTGTTGTAAAGATTTTTTGTGCAAAACATGTGAAGCTGAAACACTTTTCTGTCTTCTTCTGTATCAGTAAAAAAAAAAAAAAAATACCTTACCTGGGATACTTGAAACAATGGTGTGTTTTGCACTGCGATGCTATTACTCGACTAAATGAAACTGACTGTCAGACAGAGATACAGTGACTTGAAAAAGTATTCATACCCCTTGAACTTTTACACATTTTGTCACCTTACAACCGAAACTTAAATGTTTTTTTATTGAGATGTTCTGTGATAGACCAACTAAAATAGTGCATAATTGTGAAGTGGATGAAAATGATACATGTTTTTCAAAATTTTAATCAAATAAAAATCTGAAAAGGCATGCATTTGTATTCAGGCCCCCCGCGTCGATATATTGTATAGCCACCTTTCGCTGCACTTACAGCTGCAAGTCTTTTGGGGTATTGTGGTGTATTCATAATTGTCTCTGGTACATTTGTTGTACGTGTTGTATGTGTTTATTGTTCGATTGTGTAATTACGTGTTGCGCACTGGCAATGCATGCCAGGAGGTGGAAAATAAAGTGAGTAAAGAGTTGGTCTTACTCCACACAGTTGTCCCGCGTACTCATTCCGATTCAGAGTAAGAATCGCACATGGTGTCAGAAGTGCTGTGTGACTTGTAAGACTCCATACATCTGCCAAGGAGAAGGGGAAGGGGAAAAGGAAATGCCAGTGACGATGCAGATGATCGTCCGAAGGCAGGAGTTAGCACCGCGGCTAGCACTTCCAGTGCTACGTTTAGCATCCAACCACCGGAGCCCTTTGATTTTTCCAAACCACACGAGTGGACAAGATGGGTCTGTCGCTTTGAGAGGTTCCGTCAGGCAAGTAATCTGTCTGCGAGCTCAGAGGAAAATCAAGTAAACACTCTCATATTTCCCCACGGGGATCAATAAAGTATACATTATTATTATTATTATTATTATTATTATTATTATTATTATTATTATTATTGTTGTTATTATTATCATTATTATTATTATTGTATATTGTACGGGAGACGAAGCTGATGACGTCCTGAGAGGACTAAAGTTAAGTGATGTAGGCCAACGGGACTATGCTAAAGTGAGAGATAGCTTCCACAACTTTTTCATTGTCAGGAAAATTGTTGTTTATGAGTGCGCACGTTTCAATATGCGCAAACAAGAGTCAAATGAGATCGTTGATGCATTCGTGACTGCCTTGCATGTATTAGCAGAGCACTGTAACTACAGACCGCTCCACGATGAGCTGATAAGAGACAGAATAGTAGAGGGCTTGGCCAACATGAGGCTGTCTGAGCACATACAAATGGAAAGAAAGACTTGGACTTGGATAAAGCTATAAATATGGCCAGGCAGTCAGAAGAAATCAAAAAGCAACAGTCAGCTTTGAGAAGTGAAACAAATGTGATGCAAGTAAATGTGAATGCATGATAAAAAAGCATGACAAAACAAAGTTCAACATGTTCAAAATTAAACTTTCAAAACACAACCGCAATATAGCAAGAGACAAATAGCAAGTGCGGAGGGTCTCCACATCCGAAACCCGAGTGCCCAGCAAATGATGCAAAATGTCATTTATGTGGAAAAAAAGGTCACTACCAGCTTGTCTGCAGGCAAAGCAAGACAGTACAAAGTATTGAGGAGGAAGAGGAGCAAGGTTTCTTCCTAGGCTCAGTTTCCAATGACGGCCAGGCGTGGTCTGCCAACATACAAGTGAAAGATGCAAAAATTACTTTCAAACTGGATACTGGAGCAGATGTGACTGTAATAGCTGACTTGGACTTGTCAAAGATTTTTGACAAGTCCAAGTCCAGCAGCCAGAAAAACCTTTGTTAGGCCCTGGAAAAACACCACTGGACGTTGCAGGTTTTACAAAGCTACAGCTCAACTACGGAGCAAAACAGAGAACAGAGAAGGTCTATTTTGTAAGAAACCTGAGCACTCCACTGCTAGGCCTGCCCGCCATTACAGCTCTTGGCCTGCTGGTGCGAGTTGACATGGTTTCAATTGACACTCTGAACTTACACTAAACTTTGCAATGGTCTCAGGAAAGTGCAGCGGGCCTATCACATTAAACTCAAACCAAACGCTGTGCCGTACTCGCTCAAAACTCCTAGAAGGCTTCCTCTGCCTCTAATGGGAAGGGTAAAGGAGGAACTCCAACGAATGGAAGAACTTGGTGTCATTACCCGAGTTGAGGAACCAACAGATTGGTGTGCCGGCATGGTTGTTGTTCCAAAGAAAAACAGCCCTCGGCTGAGACGTTGCGTAGACTTTACCAGACTAAATGAGTATGTGTGCAGGGAAAAATATGTGCTGCCATCGGTTGAACAAAGTCTCGGAATGCTCGCAGGAGCCAAAGGGTTTAGCAAACTGGATGCCAACATGGGCTTCTGGCAGATTCCCCTGTCCGATGAGTCTGGCAAACTCACCACCTTCATCACACCCTTTGGGCAGTTCCATTTTATTCGCCTACCGTTCGGGTAGCGCCCAAACACTTTCAGCGCACAATGGCGGAGGTCATTGAAGGAGTGGTGTGTCACATTGATGATGTGTTGGTGTGGGGACCTAACCATCAGGAGCACGATTTCTGTCTCCATGCTACACTGCAAAGATTGGAAAAAGCAGGCATAACGCTGAATGAATGTTGAAAAATGCGAGCTTTCCCAGAGCAAGGTCGCTTTCTTGGGTCACATCATAGTGGATACAGGAATCTGCCCAGACCCGAAGAAAATGGAGTCAATTACAGAAATGGTGGAGCCAACTAATGTGTCAGAGTTGCGCAGTTTTCTGGGCATGGTGAATCAAGTGGGCAAGTTCATCCCCCATTTAGCTGAAAAAGACAAAGCCCTGCGAGATCTTCTTTCCAAAAGGAATGCATGGTACTGGGGAATGGACCAAGCGAGAGCTTTCAAAACATTAACAGATGCCCTGACCTCACCCCCAGTGCTTGCAATGAATGACCCCAACAGAGACATTAAAGTATCAGCAGATGCTCCATCCCATGGTTTCGGAGATGTTCTTTTGCAGCTGTGGGAAAAAGGATGGCGACCAGTGGCGTATGTGTTGAGGTCCCTTTCTCCTACTGAACAACGATACGCACAAGTGGAAAAAGAGGCACTGGCGTCTACATGGGCGTGAGCAATTTCGTGATTTTCTGATTGGAAAACATTTTTGTCTCGAAACGGACCACAAACGTCTCGTTTCCTTACTGGGAAGACAAGCTCTGGATCTCTTGCCACCCAGGATCCAGCAATTCAGAATGAGACTCATGCGTTACTCGTACAATGTGCAGTACACTCCAGGAAAATTGCTCTGGACAGCAGATACTTTTTCCCGCTCGCCTCTGAAAAAAACCAATCAACATGTCAGACAAAGAGCTGATGGAAAGCACAGACATATGTGGACAGTATTGTAGCAAAAATGCCTGTCAGTTAATCATATATGCAAACACTGAAGAAACAACTGAAAAGGGACAGTGTGTGTGCTCGCGTCATGGACATGTGCACCCAAGGCTGGCCAGAACATGCAAAACAAGACCCTTTACTGAGAAATTACTGGCCTGACCAAGCCACGCTCACTGTTAAAGACGGCCTTTTGCTAAAAGATACATGGCTTGTCATTCCTTCAGCAATGAGAAATGAGGTGCTGGAAAAACTACACGAAGGACATCAAGGTGTTGTAAAATGTAAAGCTCATGTACGCCAAAGACTGTGGTGGCCCGGGCTGTGTCAACAAATCTCTGAGATGGTGCTCAAATGCAGAACGTGCATTCAAGAAAGACACGATCACAGTTAGCCACTCATGCCAACAGAGTACCCTCCCCGCCCATGGCAGAGAGTGGGCACAGACCTTTTCGAGCTAGGGGGGAAAACTTACCTTCTCGCTGTTGACTATCACTCTAGATTTGTTGAGATTGCTTTGTTAAACGGAGCAAAATCAAACAATGTGATTACTCACCTGAAATCTTTCTTTGCCTGTCACAGCATCAAAGAGGTCCTCATGTCTGATAATGGGCCACAGTATTCAAGTCAAACCTTTGCAGACTTCACAGCAGCATACGGCTTTAAGCACATTACAAGCAGTCCCAAGTTTCTGCAAAGTAATGGGGAAGCAGAACGTGCTGTACAAACTGTAAAAAAATCTTCTGAAAAAAGCAGCTGATCCTTATCTAGCTCTTCTTGCCCATAGAGCTACACCACTGCAGTCCGGATACAGCCCCGCAGAGCTTTTAATGGGCAGACATCTGCAAACCACACTGCCATCACAGCTGGAGCCTATGCCGGATGGCGCAATGCTCGCTCAAAAGGAAAGGGAGAAGAGGATGACAGACATGGCAAACTTCAACAGGCGCCACTGTGTAAAACCTTTATGCAGCCTGTCCCCAGGAGAGCAAGTTTGGGTGAGTGATTTCAAAACTCCAGGCACTGTTATCCAAAATCACTCTACACCCCGATCATACACAGTGGAGTTACCACAAGGGACTATGAGGCGTTATCACATTCATTTGATTCCTTTAAATCAAATCAAATCAAATCAATTTTATTGTCACACCACATGTGCAGGTACACTGGTACAGTACATGTGAGTGAAATTCTTGTGTGCGAGCTTCACAAGCAACAGTGGTGTGCAAAAATACAATAACATAAGAACAAGCAAAATATAAGAATGGGTAAATCTGAGAGTTATATGAATAAATATATGTACAATATAAGAGTGTATGCATATTACTGAACGTGTATACTAAATATGTATATCTACTTGTGTGTATATATATATATATATGTGTGTGTGTGTGTGTGTGTGTGTGTGTGTGTATACATATTTTACAAATTAAACAGAGTAAACAATAAAATAAAATGGATAAAATATACAGAGGTTGGTAGTTGGATATTGTGCAAAACAAGTGGCATTTATGTACAGTATGGAGTGCATAATGTTGAAGTTCCAGTAGTGAAGGTGAGGTGTCTATGAAGTGTTCAGCAGTCTGATGGCCTGGTGGAAAAAGCTGTCTCTCAGTCTGCTGGTACGGGACCGGATACTACAGAACCTCCTTCCCGATGGAAGTAGTCTGAACAGTTTATGACTGGGGTGACTGGAGTCCTTGATGATCCTCCCCACTTTCCTCAGGATTCGGGAGACAGACACTATCTCTACTTTCAAGATTAGGCTTAAAACTTTCCTTTTTGCTAAAGCATATAGTTAGGGCTGGACCAGGTGACCCTGAATCCTCCCTTAGTTATGCTGCAATAGACGTAGGCTGCCGGGGATTCCCATGATGCATTGAGTTTTTCCTTTCCAGTCACCTTTCTCACTCAGTATGTATTAATAGACCTCTCTGCATTGAATCATATCTGTTATTAACCTCTGTCTCTCTTCCACAGCATGTCTTTCATCCTGTTTTCCTTCTCTCACCCCAACCGGTCGCAGCAGATGGCCACCCCTCCCTGAGCCTGGCTCTGCCAGAGGTTTCTTCCTGTTAAAAGGGGTTTTTTCCTTCCCACTGTCGCCAAAGTGCTTGCTCATAGGGGGTCATATGATTGTTGGGTTTTTCTCTGTACCTATGAAGCGCCTTGAGGCGAATTTTGTTGTGATTTGGCGCTATATAAATAAAATTGAATTGAATTGAATTGAATCCATGAAGAACAGTACTCACGCATCGCTTGCCGCCAACTAGCCATATGCCAGCAGCTCGAATGGCAGCTTCTGTGATGGTACGACCTTGATGCTCGACCTGCTCATGATAGTGTTTGATGAGCAACGTGGATACATGGTGTTTGCCTGGCAGAATGACTGGATGCCTTTCTTTGTCGCTTAAGTCAGCTAACGTCAACCTGCCTCCAACCTTTAGCAAACCATCTGCATCTACGATCGGGTTGAGTTTAGTTAGAGAGCTTCTCTTGGAAACATCGGCTCTCTTGGAGAGAGCATCTAACTCTTCAACGAAAGAAGCTTGTTGCACAGCAAGAAGAATCACTGTTGTTGCCTTGGACAACTCGTCAGCTGTGAGAGGTTTACGGTGTGGTGGACAACTAGAGGGCTCCACTCACACCCAGTGTTAAGGAAGTGTGTTCCTGTGTTGTGTGGCGCGATGTGTGCAGTTGATGTTGGAGAGGAACAAAGAAGGAGTGAGAACTGAGAGCTCTGTGCCGTTAATGCTTACCTCCACATTGGTGACCCCTGACTCGAGCATGCAACGGGCCGCAGATAACGCAGACTCCGCTATGGATGCATCAGCGGCCACCGGACCTCCGCCTCCTGTTGCAGCTACGTTCGCTGTGGCGCTGAAACTGCCGGACTTTTGGCTCCATGACCCCCGTCATGGTTCGTTCACGTGAGGCTCAGTTCGCCTTCGCGGCATCTCGGCTGACGACACGGTATCACCATGTGGTGGCCTCGCCGACCCGCTGGCCACCCGTCGCGCGATGACGCCCTCCGGGACCCACCCGCCCAAGGGAAATACGCCGCCCTTAAAGAGCTGCTTCTTCGGCGTTATGCCCTCTCCGACGCTGAACGAGCCGAACAGCTCCTCAACCTGTCAGGCTTGGGTGGCGGTACCGCGCTCGAGCTCATGGAGAACATGCTATCGTTGCTCGGGCCGGATGACGGGGGATTCCTCTTCGTCCACCTCTTCCTCCGCCAACTACCGGCCGCCGTGAGAGCTGTCCTCGCAAACTCCCGCTTCTGCCTGCGGCGATTATCGCTCCCTGGCTGAAGAAGCGGATTGCATTCTCCTGGCTAGCCGCACTTTCGACGCTCACGCCCTGGCTACAGACTCCGCCGGGCGCGCCTTCCACGCCTCCACCTGCCTCCCCGGAGCATCCGCCCCTGCTGACGGCAGGGATTGCTACACGTCGGCACCGCCGAAAGAGCATCTGTTTCTACCATCAGCGTTTTGGCGACAGAGCGCGTCGCTGCCTGCCGCCTTGCGCTTTCACGGCCCAGGGAAACGGACCCGCCAGCGGGCCGTAGCAGCCGCGACCGCTGGCAATACAGAAAGGCTGCTCTTCATAGAGGACTCGCGCTCCAGGAGACGTTTTCTCGTGGACTCCGGCTCCCAGAAGAACCTCCTTCCCCCTACCGCTGCCGACGGACTAGCAGCGAACTGTGGACCGCAGATCATGGCAGCTAATGGCTCTCCCATCAAAACGTTTGGGGAAAGGTTGGTGACTGTTTGTTTTCGTGGCCGGGATTTCCAGTGGAACTTTGTTGTTGCCGCTAGCTCTGTACCTATTTTAGGTGCTGATTTTCTGTGTGCTCACATCCGTTGGTTCCTCGGCTGCTTGCCTTTAAAGAACAAACCACATGGATGAGTGTTGCAACTCCTCTCCGTATGGACTTCCAGGACGAGAATTTCGTGAATCTCTCACAACCCAGCAACTTGTCCTTTTGACTTGTAACACAGGTTGTAGCTTGTGGTCGTATCTCAACATCTGCGTCTGGGTTAAGATAAGATAAGATAACCTTTATTAGTCCCACATGTGGCAAATTTGTTTTGTCACTGCAGGAAGTGGACAGTGCAAAAGTTATGAAGCAAAAATTAGAATAAAATAAAATAAGAATAAATACAGTACACAACTGTACAGAATAGAATAAAATAAAATACTATATACAGTAGAATAAAATAGAATAAAATATACAATAAGATAAAAATAGAATACAAATGCTATACACAACTGAGTAAAAAATATAACGATGCCAGGAAGATTATTGCACTTAGTGTTATTGCACATGTGTGTGTTTGATCAGTTAAAGTCTTTGTTGTGGAGTCTGACAGCAGTGGGGAGGAAAGACCTGCGAAATCTCTCCGTCCCGCACCGTGGGTGCCGCAGTCTCCCACTGAAGGAGCTGCTCAGTGCTGTCACAGTCTCATGCATGGGGTGGGAGATGTTGTCCAACAGGGATGACAGCTTAGCCGCCATTCTCCTGTCACTCACCACCTCCACTGGGTCCAGAGGGCATCCTAGAACAGAGCTGGCCCTTCGGATCAGCCTGTTCAGTCTCTTCCTGTCCCCAGCAGAGATGCTGCCACCCCAGCAGACCACACCGTAAAAGATGGCTGAGGCCACCACAGAGTCATAGAAGGTCTTCAGGAGTGGGCCCTCCACTCCAAACGACCTGAGTCTCCGCAGCAGGTACAGCCTGCTCTGCCCTTTCCTGTAGAGGGCGTCTGAGTTATGAGTCCAGTCCAGAAAAAGGGTTGATAAGCTCAAAGGTCTCATTTGCTCGTTGCTTGGCTGTGACTTGTATAGAAATGTTGGACCCGTGAACCAGTTGGTTCTGGTGAGCTGTGAGGCTTGAACAGACCTAGAAGCATGGTCAGCTGGGTTATGCTCCGTAGGTACATACCTCCACGTATTCGGTTGTGTGGACTGGCGGATTCTCTGGACCCTGTTGTGGACATACACATAGAAATGTTTGGACTGATTATGAATGTAGCCCAGCACTACTTTACTGTCACAGTAGAAGGTGACTGCATCAATTTGGATATCGATCTCTTGAACGATAAACTCAGCAATTTCTACGGCTAGCACTGCCGCACACAGCTCCAGTCTGGGTATGGTAGGTTCAGTTGGTGGTGCAAGTCTAGCTTTCCCAAGAATGAAACCCACATGAATCTGGTCATTTGCATCTGTTGTCTTCAACCAATTGCTTTGGTTGAAGGGTCTGAAAAGATGCATATCTCTATATGACTGGCATTGGAACAGGAGGTGGTGGTATACGCTCGAGGGATATGAAGATGTTGCAGTTCTTGAAACGAATTTTTCCATGTCTCCCAAACCTTACATTTGTCCTGAGGGAGTGGACTGTCCCAGTCGGTTCCATCTAAGGTCAGCTCTCTCAGCAACGACTTGCCTTGAACGGTCACAGGAGCGACGAAGCCGAGAGGGTCGAAAAGACTGTTTATGGTGGAGAGAATTCCACGTCGTGTGAACGGCTTGTCACTGACTGACACTTGGAAGGTGAATGTGTCTCTTTTAACATCCCAACTCAATCCAAGGCTTCGCTGTGTGGGTACTGCGTTTCCATCCAAGTAAAGATCTTTAATGCCCTTAGCATGATCTCCTGCAGGAAAGGCTTTCAAGACGTCAACGCTGTTGGACATGATCTTGTGCAGTCTCAGGTTTGACTCAGAGAGAGATGCTTGGGTTCTCTGTAGCAGAGAAATTGCCTCTTCCTCTGTGGATGTGGAAACAAGACCATCATCTACATAGAACTCGCGTTCCACAAAATGTCTGGTGTCTGACCCATACTGCTGTTCTCCTTCCTTTGCAGCTCTTCTGAGATAGTATGTTGTCACAGCTGGAGAAGGACTGTTGCCAAATACGTAAACCCTCATCCTGTATTCAACAATATCTTTCAGAATCAGAATCAGAATCAGAAAGGGTTTTATTGCCAAATGTTGAGCAGGTTTACAACATTAGGAAATTGCTACGGTACTTAGTGCAAACATACTGTAATATAACGCTTAAATAGACATAAAAATAAGAATTAAGGAATAAAAAGTGCTAAGTAGATAGATATATACATGGGTGCAGGTGATCATCAGGTCCAAACATGGAATGATGCAGTGAACACAGTGTAGGGTCATGTGTTAGTGGTGGGAACAGTCATATGGTTATTGTTCATGAGTCCAACAACAGAGGGGAAGAAACTGTTCTTATGGCGAGAGGTTCTGGTGCGAATGGACCGGAGCCTCCTGCCTGAGGGGAGCAGGTCAAACAGACTGTGTCCAGGGTGAGAAGGGTCAGCTGTGATCCGAGCTGCACGCCCCAGTGTCCTGGAGGTGTACAGGTCCTGCAGAGATGGGAGTCTGCAGCCAATCACCTTCTCAGCAGAGCGCACAACACGCTGCAGTCTCTGCTTGTCCTTGATAGTGGCTCCAGCGTACCACACGGTGATGGAGGAGGTGAGGATGGACTCGATGATTGCAGTGTAGAATTGCATCATCGTCCATGTTGGCAGGTTGAATTTCTTCAGCTGCCTCAGGAAGTACATCCTCTGCTGGGCTTTCTTTATGACGGAGGTGATGGTGGGCTCCCACTTCAGGTCCTGGGTGATGGTGGTACCCAGGAAGCGGAATGAGTCCACAGAGGTGATGAGGGTGTCAGTCAGGATGATGGGGGGGAGTGGGGCTGTGTGCTTCCTGAAGTCCACAATAATCTCCACTGTCTTCTGGGCATTCAGCACCAGGTTGTTGTGGCTGCACCAGGACACCAGACGTTCGACCTCCCTCCTGTAGGCAGACTCATCCCCATCCGAGATGAGTCCAATAACGGTGGTGTCATCTGCAAACTTGATTAGCTTGACAGACTGGTGGGTGGAGGTGCAGCAGTTGGTGTACAGGGAGAAGAGCAGAGGAGAAAGAACACAGCCCTGAGGGGGGCCGGTGCTGATGGTCCGGGAGTCCGAGACATTCTTTCCCAGCCTCACATGCTGCTTCCTGTCCGTCAGGAAGTCAGTGATCCACCGCAGATGGGATCAGGCACATTCATCTGGGAAAGCTTGCCTTGGAGATGGTCTGGAAGGATGGTGTTACAGGCAGAGCTGAAGTCCACAAACAGGATCCTGGCGTAGGTTCCTGGGGAGTCCAGATGCTGCAGGATGAAGTGTAGAGCCATGTTGATAGCGTCTGTCTACAGACCTGTTGGCTCTGTATGCAAACTGCAGGGGGTCCAGGAGGGGGGCCGTGAGGGTCTTGAGGTAGGAGAGAACCAGGCGCTCAAATGACTTCATGACCACAGATGTCAGAGCCACAGGTCTGTAGTCATTTAGTCCAGTGATCCTAGGTTTCTTGGGGACAGGGATTATGGTAGAGGACTTGAAGCAGGCAGGCACATGACATGCCTGCAGTGAGGAGTTGAAAATGCCAGAAAACACTGGGGCCAGCTCGTTTGCACAGTGTCTGAGGGTGGCAGGAGACACACCGTCTGGGCCAGGAGCTTTTCGAGCATTCAGACACTTAAACTGCTTCCTCACATCTGCTTCATGAATATGAAGAGTTGTGGTGGGAGAAGGTGGTGTGAAATCCTCCTTGGTGAGGGGTGTGGAGGGAGGTGTAGGTGAAGTGTTTGATGGTGGTGATGGCTCTATGGAGGGGGGAGAGGCGGGGGAATGAGTGTCCAAAGTGTCTCTATTGTTGGGGCCGTTGGAGGTGTGAAGGCTGCTTGATGGCTCGTCAAAACGGCAGTAAAAGTCGTTAAGGGTATTGGCCAAGAGCAAGTCATCAGTGGAGTGGGGGGTTTTAGGCTTGTAGTTGGTGATATTCCTAAAACTTTTCCACACAGAGGCCGAGTCATTCTCTGAGATCTGCTGCTGCATCTTCTCAGAGTGCTGATGTTTAGCAATGTCCACTTCTTGCTGGGATCATTATCTCTATACCACAGAAAGCGTAAGTAGTCTCGGTGGTCTTCTCTCACGACAAAACAATGGAACATCTGTTCGATGTCAGCCATGATTGCTACTCGCTCTCTCCTGAAACGAATAAGGACTCCCATTAGACCGTTATTCAAGTCTGGTCCGGTGAGTAGCACGTTGTTCAGCGAGATGCCATTGCATTGTGCACTTGAGTCGAAATCAACTCTGATTTGGACGGGTTTCCTGGGATGATAGACCCCAAACATCGGCAAATACCAGCACTCTTTACCTTTAGGGAGTGGATGGGCTAGTTCTGCGTGATTGTTGTCGAAGACCTTATGCATGAAGGCAATGAACTGGTCTTTCATCCGTGGTTTACGCTCTAGTGTGCGCAGTAATGAGAAGAGGCGGGTCATTGCTTGCTCACGATTGTTGGGCAAAGGTGGTCTGGGGGCCCTGAAGGGAAGAGGAGCCACCCAACTATTGCACTCGTCTTGGAAAACCTCATCACCCATTATCTGCAGAAACTGTTCGTCCTCTATGGAGAAGGCACGCTTGTCATCATCCGCTGTTCTTGCAAAGACTGTGTTGCCGAGTGAGTCGTCGTCCACTGTAGTGCTACGGCAACTGCGTGAGAGTCCCTTGACTTGACTGGAGTTGACCATTTGCTTGAGATGGATGTGGCTCGTACAGGGTCTGAACAATGATGGTCTTCTGTCTTCCAGTATGTTCATTTTATAACAGTGGACAATAGGCTTATGAACCTTTCCCAAACACACGTCACTTACTAAGACCCATCCAAGGTCAAGCCGTCGAGCGAAGGGTGCATCACCAGGACCGTTGACCTGCTGCCTCACCTTGTGAACCTGGAGAATGTCTCTCCCAAGCAAAAGAAGGATCTGGGCATGGTTATCAAGAGGCGGGATTTTGCTAGCAAGGCTCTTGAGGTGCGGGTGATGGAGGGCAGCTTCAGGTGTCGGTATTTCATCACTATTATCTGGTAAGTTGTCACATTCAATCAGTGTTGGTAGCGCAAGGCTAACTTCACTATTTACTGCTTCGATTTGATAGCCATTTGCTCTCCTGCCGGAGGTTGCGGCTAAGCCAGCACAAGTTTTCAGGGTGTAGGGGTATGAGCCAACTTCGATTCCGAATAAGTTGAAGAACTCTGACCTGGCTAGAGACTTGTTGCTCTGGTCATCGAGCATAGCATACATTTTGATGGCTTGTTGTGGGCACTCTTTAGGGTAAACTTTAACAAGACATATCTTGGAATAAGATTTTGACCTGGCACAGTCGCCACAAACTTCAGTGCACAGAGGGCTTGCAACTGGTTCTGGGGTAGTGTCCTCTTTTTTCGGCTCCCCGCCGTCATCTGTTGGGGTACTTGAGGCCTTGGTGGACAGTTGTGGTGGACCAGGATGAAGAGCTGTGATGTGCTTGTCACTGTTGCACTCATCACATTTCAGGACAACTTAGGAGTCTCGTGTGAGATGAGATGTGGATGCGCAGCATTTGAAACAGACGCCTTGATCTTTCAAGTACGTTTTGCGTTCTTCAATAGTCTTTAGCCTGAACCCACGGCATTTCTTTAAGGGGTGGGGTTTTTTATGGATGGGGCAATGCTTGGATATATCCTCTCTAGGATCTGGATCATTTTGTGGGGCATCAGAAACAACTTTGGTCGTATGCACTGAGACTGGGGTTCTTAAATTTGTGTGGCGTGAGATAGGCTTTTCTGCAGAAAAGCCTATCTCACGCCACACAGGACTGCTTCCAGAAAGAGCAAAGCTGGGATCGTTTCTTGTTTTAGCATGATAGCAGATGAAGGAAGTGAAAAAGGAAAAGGGGGGATAACCAACCAATAAAGTTCTCTTTGTATTTTGACCCTTGAGTGATCCATTTTTCTTGCAGGTTGTATGGCAGTTTTTCCACGATGGGTTTGATGCCACGGGCGGTATCCAGGTATGCTAAGCCGGGCAAGTAGCCATCATCTTTTGCTGAAAGTAGTTCCATCAATAGATCTCCAAGATCCCTTAACCTGTAATTGTCCTTGTTTGTTATTTTAGGAAAGCTGTCCAACTTCCTAAAGAGAGCACTTTCGATGACTTCTGGAGCACCGTAGCATTCATCGAGCCTGTCCCAGACCATTTTGAGTGCAGTATTTGGGTTGTCAATATGAACTGCTCTTAGGCGCTTGACGTATGCGGAAGATTCCTTCCCAAGCCATTTTGAGAGTAAATCCAGCTATTCACTTGCAGTGGTATTAAGCAACCTTGTAGTCAATACCATTGCTTAATGGTATTGGAGAAGGCAGATTTCCATGCTCTGTATGACTCTGGATGAAGTCGAAGTGGGTTAAGCCGGTGCTCACAAGCTCTTTTCGTGCCAGGTACTTCGCCATGTCCATCATCACTGAAGACTCTGGAGGGTGTGTATGAGAAGTGTTGGGGTACTGAGGAAAAGTTAGCTCTGGCTTAGGGTAGGGCGTATTGCTCTTTTGTTCTTGCAGGAGTTCCTCACTGTTAATTTGGAGGCGACCATTTATGTCTGGCTGAGCTAATGGGGTAGAGGTGTGAGCGGTTTGGTATGCATGCGTTACCTCGGAACTTGGTTGTGGCTGGAAAGGTGTGGGCCATGAGTCTTTCACAATATCCATCCATCCATCCATTCGCTTCTGCTTATCCTGGCATTTGATTAGAACATTTATTCAACATATTACAGGTATGGTTTCAGTTAGGTTATTGCACACATGCTGAGTTGGCCTCTGTCCTTATAGACAGAGTGAATGCTGAGGTCGAGGCACACACGCACACACACAAGCAGTAGTTAAATTCATGTGTAGGGGAGAGTTCAAATATTTAAATAATAGTTTGCAAGCCCTTGTAGCTGTTTGATTATGCTTGCAGGAGAGACTGTTTGTTCCAGGGGATAAGCAGAGTTAGAAGATTACTGGGAAGGATCTGGCCTTGGGAAGAAGAAGATGTTCTTTTAATGTGTTAAAAGTTGTCAACATTGATTGTATTGTACCTACTTTACGCATGAGGGGCGTTCCAATACCCTGATTTTCATAAAACTATTGTTGTGTGGTTTTCGGAGAGAGATCGATGCTGTCTGCGCAGTGTGCATCTCCCACACGTGTGTTCATTAAAATCATCGTTTGACTTGACCCGCCGGACCAGTGTTGTTATTTTGGTTTTCCTCCTGTATCCATCCCCAATATTTTGAACCCGTGACAGTTGGGGGACTGGAGCCTATCCCAGCTGTCATAGGGCGAGAGGCGGGTACACCCTGGACAGGTTGCCAGTCTGTCGCAGGGCGAACACACAGGGACAGACAACCATTCACACTCACATTCACACCTAGTGGCAATTTGGATTATCCAATTAACCTATCCCCACAAATTGCATGTCACAAATTGCATGTCTTTGGACGGTGGGAGGAAGCCGGAGTACCCTGGAACCCACGCAAACACGAGGAGAACATGCAAACTCCACACAGAAAGAGCCCGGCCTGATGGTGGAATTGAACTCAGGACGTTCTTGCTGTGCGGCAACAGTGCTAACCACTGTGCCACCGTGCTGCCCTTTCATAATATTCTCATCTTTAATGATGTACTTAGCTGATGGTGGAGGGCTCTTCTCGATGGGATGCTCTGATATTGAGAGATTGACTGGTTCATTGCGTTGGTTAAGCTGCATAGTTTGGTCTCTGATATAGTCACTTACACTGTTACGGCCCTAGCAGGGCCTCCTCCTGAAGGCGCCTGTGTGGGCGTGTCCTACAATCTCTTTTGCCTGAGGTGCCACCTTTCTCTTTTACACAGCTGACTCACATCAGTAATTAAAGGGATTTAAGCCCAGGGACAGGTGAGCTCTGTGAATGGTTACAGCTAGTGAGCTGTGTGTTTGCAGCTAGTGAGCTGTTATTTTAATTAATTAATTTATTTGTTTACTTATTTATTTTTTGTCATTTCGGTCCACACTCCACACCAGTTGGTGGCGGTAATGCACCATTTTGCTGTTTGCCAACCGCCAATAAACCCTATACAGAAGAAGAAGAAGAAGCTAGTGAGCTGTGTGTTTGCAGCTAGTGAGCTGTGTGTTTGTGTGGTTGCAGTTAGTGAGCTGCTCTCTTTTTGACTTACCTTTTACTTTATTGACCAACGCTTGATTTTTGTTTGTTTCTTTAAATGGTGATAGCAGCTTGTCCGTGTCTTTTAGTTAGTATTAATAGAAACTTTAATAAAACTCTTTAATTTAACCATTTTGCCTCTGTCTCCTTTTTCTGACCCGGACACATTTTGTTACTTCCCCCTCATCGCCTAGACCCCTTAGGGGAACGTAACAAGTGGGGGCTCGTCTGGGATCTTTGAAAAGGGAGTTTCAACTTGGATTTGGTTTTTGATTATCTTTTTTCACCTTTAGAGATTCACAACTTCCCAGTTAAGTTAGGTGAGTGTCCAGCTGAGCTTATTAAGTTCTTCCTACGGGCACTCTTTTGTTGTTTTGCCTTTCTTATTTTTGGAGTAATCCTGGGTGGGGATAAGTTCCCTGTTGGGGGTAGGCAATTCAGGGCTCCAGTCGCTGAAGCTTTGCCGATCAAGTCGCCTCGAGCCCAGCACGCTCCAGAAGATAGGTAGGTATAGTTTGGTGTGCTTAGGAACTGGGTAAGTTGTGTTTGTTTAATGTGTATGCTGCAAGAGGTAAGTTGGTCAGCTAAAGTAAGTTGTGTAGTTTTCCATTAATTGGTTAATTGATGGGTAGTCTCTGAGTGAGTTGGCAGGTGTGTGGTGGTTTCCTTCAGGCTGAAATGGCGTTCAAGTTGAATCAGCTGGAGCTGACGAGCGCTGGGCCTACATCTGTTGGTGAACAGGTGTCCAGAGGCTCGTTTGTAAGCAATAACATCCACCTGGTTCCCGTTTTCTGTGAATCCAGTGTTGAGAGTTTTTTCAGTGTATTTGAACGCATAGCAACTGCACTGCAGTGGCCTCAAGACATGTGGGGGGTGATGTTGCTGTGTAAATTGACAGGTAAGGCTCAGGAAGCTTGTTCGAGTCTGTCTAGGGATGACTGCCTAGCTTATGAAAAGATTAAAAGTGCTGTCCTCCAGGCCTATGAACTTGTACCTGAGGCCTATAGGCAGCACTTTCGGGGTTTGGAGTTGGCACAGGGTCAGTCCTACCTTGACTTTGCTAGGGAGAAGGCAAAGCTCTTTGATAGGTGGTGTTCTGCAAGCCAGGTTAACGATGTGAGGTCCATATGTGAGCTTATGCTGGTGGAGAACTTTAAAAACTCTGTTCCTGAGTCTATTGCTTGTTATTTAAGTGAACAAAGGGTTTCCACTTTACACCAAGCTGCCACCCTGGCAGATGAGTTTACCCTAACTCATAAAATAAATGCTGTAGAATGTGATACCCCTCTGTGCCATAGTACATCTTGGAGAGGTAAGAGTGGGCCAGCTAACAAGGCTAAAAAAGTTGTGGTTTCGAGACCCAAAACGAAGCTTTGTTTCTTCTGCCACAAACCTGGACACCTTGTTGCTAACTGTTTGAAGCTGAAACTCAAACAGAAAGCCCACTCAAAGCAAGCAAGCAAGCAATTTATTTATATAGCACTTTCAGATCAGCCCTCAGCTGAACACAAAGTGCTGTACACTTGACATGCCAAAGTGATACATTGAACATGTTAAAAAATAAGAAAAATAATAATATAAAAATAAATAAAATATATATATAAAAATGATTATTAAAATGACATTAAAATAAATAAAATTAGCACAAATAGCAAAGACAATAATAAAATAGTATAAAAATGATGATGAGAATTACATTTAAAACAATAAAATCAGCACATTAGATCAAAACAATAAAATCAATAAAATCGGGTCAGACTGTGTCATATGCCAAGGAGTAAAAATGGGTTTTAAGATGTGTTTTAAAAGTGGACAGTGAAGGGGCCTCTCTAATGTGCTGGGGCAGATTGTTCCACAGATTAGGAGCAGCAATAGAAGGCCCTGTCCCTCTGAGCTTCCTCTTGGACCTGGGTACCTCCAGGCGCAGCTTGTCAGCTGACCTGAGAGACCTGGGGGGTGAGTAAGGATGCAGAAGCTCAGAGAGGTAAGTTGGGGCAAGACCGTTTAAACATTTAAAAACAAACATGAGGATTTTAAAATGAACTCTATGATATACAGGCAGCCAATGGAGCGAAGCCAGGATGGGAGTTATGTGCTCTCTTTTACGAGTTTTGGTTAAAAGTCGTGCAGTAGAATTCTGGACCAGCTGCAGACGAGAGAGAAGATGCTGACTAACTCCACAATACAGAGCATTACAGTAATCTAGACGACATGAAATAAAAGTATGGATTACCATTTCAAGATGCGGCCTGGATAAAATGGGTCTTATCTTTGCCAAGCGCCTTAAATGGTAAAAACTGGACTTGACAGTAGCCCTAATTTGACTGTCTAATTTAAAATCACTGTCCATCTTAAAACCCAGGTTTGTAACAACAGATTTAAAATACTCTGCCAGGGGTCCCAAATCAATAGCAGAGGGTTCACAAGGTCCACTAGGACCAAACAGAATCACCTCAGTTTTGCTTGAATTACACCTTAGAAAGTTTAGGGACATCCAAGATTTAATGTCTTCTAGACATGCTAGAAGTGGCTGTTAAGGTTCAAAAGTTGGAGAAAAGGAGTACGGAGGGCTCACAAGCAAATAACAACTCTGGTCCGGAAGATGTGGTCAAAGCAAAGATTTATTGATTACACGCGTGGAGTCCGAAGCTGGGCAAAGTCAGCAATCGAACTGAACTCACGATGATTAAACAAAGGTTTTATATGGGTACAATAACAAAGCCCCCCTCTTTTGCAAAAATAGACAAAGTACAGCTTACATCACTTAAACCACAAAATGTTCCTGCTAACTTTAACATAGTTTTACAGAACATCACGTCTCATCTCCATCCCGGTGTCGCCCCACGTACGCTTCCTTATCTTCCTGTAGATCAGGTATACTTCCTGTAAGCCTCTGACAATCCGCCGGCACAATTTGCAATTGCAGCAAAAACACATCTTGACTTCTTACCTACCAAAATAGATCTGTTATGGTGTGTGTGTGTGTGTGTGAGTGTGTGTATGTGTGGGCGCCTGCTGTGTAGGCTATGTATGTGTCATGACCCCGTTTGCACCTTTGCCTCACACTGCTCGTCTTAGCCAGACATAGGCCTGTGCACATACACAGCTAAACTCTGTGTGATTTCTAGGGTAAATGTCACACTCGAACCATTAAGGAAACTTACTCAACAGATATAAGGTATAAATGATAAAAACTTAACTCTTAACTTTAAAGAATATAAGTAATAAAAGATAAAAATCACTCCAGGCGTCTGTAAGCAGGTGTGTTGCCATTCCTTTCAGAGCTCCTGTCCTCCTCACCGTGTATTGGCTGATCCTTAACGCCTGCCAAGAGTTTCTGACCTTCACTTGACCAGGAGCCACAGCTCTTTAATAAGCTCAAATGCAATCATGTGTAAAAGATTAAAATCATTTTCATAACAAAAGTTCTCTCTTCTCAGATGTACCAATATGTTTGCTCGTCTCTACTACAGTTCAATCATTGAAAATTACACTGATCAGCATGCTTTGTGGAAATTACAGATTACATCATGGCAAAAGCATTTTCCAGACCTCTCACTCCCCCTGTTGACCTCTGACTGACCAGAGGTCACCATACTTTCAGGTGCCTCACTCCTCGTCCCACACAGCGACTCCCATGTCCCTCAAAGGCATCATGGGTATGTGGGCTTCTGCTCCCGAATCCACTGCCTTCGTGATCACCTTTTCTAACAGAGCTCGGGCACAAGGAATGAGACAACAGCCACAGGTCACCAAAATACCCACCAACACAGCTAATGAAAGCATAATGGGAAGTACAAACCCTTTCCACTGTCCGAAGACCGAGGTCATCCAGCCCTCCAGCGGATTCTCAATCCCGAATGTTCGTGCATGGTCTTAGAGAGCGTTTTCAGCCCCTCTAAAGCTCGAGTGACTGACCCGTCTGGAGCCGTGTTATTAGGAATAAAAGTACAGCATTGATCACCGAACATCGCACATACACCGCCTCGTTCTGCTAACAGCATGTCTAAAGCCATTCTATTCTGCACCCCATCAACGAGGTCGGACCCACTTGCTCCACTAGCCCTTCCATCCCATCTCGAGTAAGGTTAGAGAGTCTCAGCAGATTATAGTGAACATAATTAATCCTATCCACATTCTTGTTAGGGGTCACAGGAAAGAGAGCAGCGATTATTGGAATATTTTCAAACCCGGCAGCTATTTGATCTGCAAGCTTATACTCATTTGGAACTCCCCTGGGCACCCCTATTGAGTCTATCCAGGTCGGCGAGTCCATCCTAGGATCATAAGCATGTGTTCCCTCAGCCCCTCTTTTTCCCAGAACGTGTCTCTTGCGCCTAGCTGTCAGTGTGCGTGTGTCGTGCTTTGGGAATGCCTTCACCCGGTTTCCTATTAACATAAGTGGCGCACCTAGCCTCACCATTGCGCACGTCCCCACGCTTCCCAGAGGAACACGAGCCAAAAGAGTTTTATGTCCGCAATAATAATAAAGCCCACTTCTAGCCCAGGTCCCAATCAAAGTGTTTGCATGACTTACATTGTTTGTGGTTCTCCTGTTTTGGTAACCGAACACCAACTTGGGTCAATTTCTCCCACCTCATATTTCACGTGATCTGTGGAGAACTTAAAACACGTATAATTATCTTTTTTTCGGCATAAATGGTCCCGCCTTTGTATGTTTATCGGTTGGGGGAAATAAACTGGACAACACCGTGCAGTTTCCAGTGCTCACCACTCCTCTGGTCAGTTGCAGCATACAGTCATAGCCCCACTTATCCTCTGGATGTAGTGGTGCTGGTTCTGTGAACAACCGTGGTCTAGCCGACGCACAAGCCACACAATTTGACACCTGCTGTTCCTCGGCATTTAATGCCATCCAGTCCAGCCACAGGTTACTGTCACTGAACCCGGTGGCGCGTTCTATCAAATCCTTTGGTTTTAACCTCGTATAATCTACCGTGAGGACTCGCCTGGCTTTTGGTTCCCGTTCCTCTGGCGCTGCGGTAGACGACACGTTTCCTACTGGCTTGGGTTTTGGGTTGACAAGATTTATCCTAATTACCCCTGTCGGGTCTGTTCCCACCATATCTATCCCGATTACCAGGTAAAACACACCTCCCGGACTTTCTGACCTAGGGAGAGCATTCCAAGGACCCAGGAAAGAGTAATGGGGTTCTGAGAAGTGGAAAAATCCTCTGTATTGCTATCCCTTTTAACCCTTCAGGCACTTGCGGCTGCCACCCCACTCCGGTCCATCCTACCACATTCCCCAACCAGGAATACACCACTGCCCTGCAGTATAAGACCCCAGGACAGCGTGACTTCCCGACTGGAGTGAGGGCTCCCTCCCGTGTGCATATGGCAGGGTGACTACAAATCCACACATCATATCCCCTCCAGCTGCTATTTACCCCTTCGCAATCTATCACTTCACATAAGTCAAACGTGATACGCACTTGTGGACCCTTTAACGTAGTCCAACTCTAGCCCCTTATATCTGCTGAGACACCCATCCTTTCTACCCGAGATTTCACGCTTTGTTCTCACCCTTGGCCCCGTTTCGGCGAACGATCCCTCTTGTGGTGCTGGAGTGGGCTGGCCTCCGGGTCCGGACAGTTCGCTTGGGTTTTTCTGCAAAGTATAAACGAGCAAACATACGGCCATAATTAATATCATCACAGACATCAAACTCACAATAACAAGTAATATTTTAATTTGTGCCCTCTCCTCATGAGGGTCTAATTCACGGCGTGGCATTTTTCAACGTGTATTTAATGATTAAAAATAAAAGAATACAAAGCGTGATTTTTCTGAGTCTCTTTGCTGCTTGCTTTTTCTCTTTTTCAGCTACCCTTCTCCAGCCACTCAGTTTGTGGTTGCTCCTTTCTGTAGGCGCGGCGACCTCCTCCTCAGCGGTTCTTCTTGCTTCGGCCTTTCGGGTAGACTACCGATTGGCCCGTTGCACGGGGGAGAGGATTTATTTTGCCTCTTAGATTTGTTGCTCCCCGTGTCCGGTGGCGCCGGGTCCTCGTCCACTAGGCTCTCGTCTGCTGCCGCACACTGCGTCCAATGGAACCAGGTGTCGCCTTTCCCTTTCAGCTGGACCGCTGTAGCCGTCCGCCCTGTCACCTCGTATGGACCTGTCCACCTGGGTTCCTTCCACTTGCGTTTGATGACCTTTAGCCACACCGCCTTGGCGTCAGGGACCTCTCCTTTCTCTCTGGGGTTCTCACACGTCACCTGTTTTGTGAAACTGGACACAAGGGCTTTCAACTCGTTAAAATATTCAGCATGAGACCTGTTCCTTTTCTGGGGCTGCTCCGCCGAGACCACTGTCCAAGGGGCTGGAAACTGTCTCCCGGTCAGCAGCTCGAACGGGTAAAGCCTGTTGACTGATTCACAGAACATCGTATGGTCATCAAAGCAATGGGGAGTGCAGCTACCCAACTTAACCCTGTTTGTGCGCATATTTTAGCCATCTTATTTTTTAAGTTCAGATTCATTCTTTCTACTTTTCCCTGAGACTGGGGATGATACACTGTCCCAAATTTATGCTGCACTCCCAACATTCTCTCTACTTCTTGCAGATCCTGGTTTTAAAGTGTGTGCCATTATCTGATCTAATCCTTCGGGAAACCCGTGTCGCGGAATGTAATGGTTAATCAAACACTTTATTACACTCTTTGCGTCTTCCTTCCGGGTTGGCCAAGCCTCGGGCCAGCCGGTCAAGGCATCAACACACACCAACAAATACCTCACACCACCACCGACCTGTCTCAATCATGTCAGTGAAATCAATAACAATCTCCTCTCCTGGTCTCTCAGGGATCAAAAACTTACCCGGCTCTGGTTTCACTGCTGGTTTGGGATTGTGTGCTCCACAGATTAGACATGTTCTGGCCTTCTCCTGTACCATGTTCCTTAATTCCGGGTGCCACCATCGACACAAGTTTTTCTCCATCTGTTTTATACCCACGTGGCCCAGCCCATGAGCTTCACCTACCTTCTGCTTTGCCATTTT
This sequence comes from Oreochromis aureus, assembly GCF_013358895.1. Taxonomy (NCBI): domain Eukaryota; kingdom Metazoa; phylum Chordata; class Actinopteri; order Cichliformes; family Cichlidae; genus Oreochromis; species Oreochromis aureus. The sequence goes on from NC_052944.1 coordinate 26,069,030, forward strand.
AGTCGTCAAAACTGGACGCCTCCCGTCCGGCTCCTCCACAGGCCTTCCTCCTGCCAGGCTCCCCTAGCCTGCCACACCCCCTTTCCTCTGGGGATGCTTCCTTCTGAGCCTGTCTGACCTCCTCCAAGGTGTTGGTGCTCCCCTCTTCTTCTGCCGTTACCTGCACCATTTGTCTCTGTCCTTTGTAGCCTGCGGCCTTTTTTGCAGCTTCATCCGCTGTCCGGTTTCCTCTTGCCACCGGATTGTCTCCCTGTGAATGTCCTTTGCATTTTACAATACTCACCTCATCTGGATCTTCTAGGGCTTTCTCCAGTTCCTCCATTTCCTTCTTGTGGCAAATCGGTGCATTGGTTGCAGTTCTGTATCCAGCTCTCTTCCACTGAGCCAGCTCCACCTGTGCGGCTCCAAACGCATATGCTGAGTCAGTGTAAATGTTCACTTTCAGGTTCTTGGCCAACCATGGCGCTCGGATCAGGGCTATCACTTCAGCTCTCTGGGCTGACTGCTGTCCCTCAATCCTTCCTGCCTCTATTACCTGATACTCCTGTCCTACTCTGCGAACTACAGCATACCCTGCTTTAAGTCCTTCTTCATCTCTGTGGCAGCATCCATCTGTGAACCACTCCTCTGCTCCTGCTATGGGTTCCGCTTTTAGATCCTTTCTCACTTTCTCTTCAACCTGGGCTTTCTTCACGCAATCATGTGGTTCCCCTGACCCCATTAAATCTGCCATATTAATGCCTTCATGTGTGAATGTCAGGTTAGGTGCATCTAAAACTTTGCTCAACCTCTGTTGTTTCAGTGGGGTCATTGTGAACGCCTGTGAGTTCACATAAGCCACTACACTGTGTGTGGTGAGCACTTTCAGTGGGTGTTCCTTACTATGTGTGCTGTTTTCTGGATGATTTTTGCGACCCCTGCTGCGTGTCGTGTGCATGTTGGGTGTCTTGCTTCTATTGGGCCCAGTTTTATGCTAACATACATGAGCACATCTCTACTCCCCTTTTTCTGAAACAATACACCATTTACAATGTCATTTGTTTCAGAAACATCCAGGTAGAATGGTTCATCGTAATTTGGCGTGGCCAAATCAGTGGCCCTCGACAAATCCTGCTTCAGTGAAATGAACGCGGACTCTGTGGCGGTGTCCAAGACAACTCAGCCCTCAGGTTTCGAAAGCCGACTTTCTTAATCAGGTCCCTTAAAGGGGCGGTTTTACCTCATGTAGTTTGGAATGAACTGTCTGCTGTAACCTGTCAAACCTAGAAAAGAAAGCAATTCTTTCACCGTTCGTGGTTTGGGATGTGTGAGAATTTGGTCTCTGTGTGTGCTCATTAACCCCACAGATTTGTGTGCAATCACCCGGCCCAGAAAAGTTACCTCCGGTCGGACCAGCTGCAGTTTTTCTTTACTGACCTTGAAGCCGCATTCTGCCAGTCGATTCAACACTGCGAGCGAGGCTGCCGTACACGCCCGCCACGGAAGGAGCTGCAATTAGGAGGTCATCAACATACTGGATTAATGTGCAGCCCTCAGGCAATTGACATGGTGACAGGGCTTCTTTCAGCACCTGATTGAAAATGCCTGGGGACAGTGCAAAGCCCTGTGGCAACCGTGTGTATCTGAACTGTCTGCCTCTGTATGTAAATGAAAAAATGTCTCTGAGTGACTCGTGCAGTGGAAGACAAAAGAAGGCATTAGCCAAATCAATACAAGTGAACCATTTCTGGTCCCATGTAATTGCAGTGAGAGCTGTGTATGGGTTAGGCACAGGAACAGTTTCAGTGCGTAGTATGGCATTAATAGCTCTCAAATCATGTGCCATTCTGTATTTCCCCGCCCCTGTTTTTCAACTGGTAAAATAGGCGTGTTCCAGTATGAGTGTGATGGTTCTAACACCCCTACCTGCAACAGCCCTTCAATGGTTTCTGCAATACCTCGTCAGCCTCTGGTTTGTGCCTGTACTGTGGTTTATTGATGGGCGCATCCGACTTCAGCTCGAAAAGAACAGGTGAACAGGAAGCCAAACCCACATCAGTTGGCCCTCTGGACCACAATGTGTCAGGCAGTTTGGGGAGTTCAGCCACCGCGCTCTGGATGATCTGTTTTCTCTCTGCCATGTGTTCTGGAAATTTCTTTGTGTTCTAAAATCACAGCATCGTTAGACCAACAAAGTATACGATAAATTTTACATTTAGGAGCATACCAAACATTTGAATTTTATGCGTATTTTGCCACCAAGAGTTGTCCAGCGCCCGCTTGACCATTGGCCCCAGTTCTCGTGCCTCATGACCAACATGGACCGCCAAAGTAATGTGAGGGGCTGAATCCTCTCCCACATTGTACCAGGGCAATTGTTCATCCGTTAATTTGACAGCCACGGCGACACCTTCTGGTCCAATGTAAATATTGTGTGTTTTTACATTCCAAGTTTCTCCTCTAGATCACTCTCAAATTGTTCCCTATAGGTGTCGCCTTCTTCCTTATCATAAAAAGGGTGACGTGGTAAGGATCTCTAGGCTCAGAGTAGACGGCCAAGCTCATTATCCAGGGTCTCCATTGCTGGTATGTTCTCAGAATGCCTTCCTCCACCAGTCGTCCCCAGTATATTTCTGCTGTGGACTGCTCAGGGTCTCTGACCAGATATTGAGTCTTTGAAGGCGATCCCAGGCACGGAATTCTTTTCCTCCTGGCAGAGAGACCGTCAGGCCGCCTGCCGAACACATAATAGTTGCTCCCAGTTTCACAAGCAGATCCCTGCCCATGAGATTTACAGGCACCTGTGGTGACACCACATATCGGTGTTTCAAAGTCTGTTTTCCCAGCTGCGTCAAAGCTGGATCAGTCAGTGGCAGAGTCATCGAATCCCGGAGAAACCCACAACACTGACTGTGCTATTTGAAAGCATTGCACAGTCAGGTGTGTCTCTCAATGTGGAATAAGTTGCTCCAGTGTCCACCAGGAAGGGTAGTTCTGTACCTTCCACGGTCATCGACAGCATGGGTTCTGCCGCACCCACACTGTTCGGTCCCTCCGGCGGCGCCAGTATTGCTCCCGTCCCAGCCCCAGTCAGCGACTGGATACTGGGCGACAGGCGCTGCACTGGGATTCGGAGCCTGGTGCGCCCCTGCACGCAGCTCCTCCTCTGATGTTTCCGCGTGCCTGGGGTTGATAGCCTCGTCCTGCGCAGTTGCGGGTTGCCGCAAGGCATCCTCTGGCCCAGTGCCCCTCCTGTCCACAAAGGAAGCAGCAGTTCCCACTGTAGTTGTTACCTGGAGACCCCAGAGGCCGAGCTCTTAGTCCGCTCCTGCCGGATCCACCACGCCCCCTTTGCGAACCACCGTCCCCCAATTCCCAGCGGGTCTACGTTGCCCTGGTGCATTCACGGGCCAGCGGTCATCAGGATAGAGATCTGGATCCAAATCCGCCAGTCAGGCACCGGATCAGCCCCGGCCTTGCCACCATGATTTTTTTTGCTTTGTTCTTTCATTTCCTTTTTCTTACTGTCAATTTTGTCGCTGCGGCTTCCCCAACTGTAACCTGACAAGTTGAGCCTGGGCTTCCTCGAGCTCTTTCTTTTGTTTATTCACCGAATCCTGTTCCTGCTGGAGGCGATGCACCACATGCCTCTCCCACTGCACAGAGTCTGCCACTGCAAAGTCTGGATTCTTCTCTAAGTCTGCTGTGACCTGCTTTGGCAGTCCTGCTAGAACGGCGGAACGGAACCACGCCCGACTTTCGCCCTCCTTACCTGGATGAATGCCTGTCTCCATCAACCACTGCTCCTTAGCTTTAGCTAAGAACTCCCCTGGTGTGTCTTTAGGGTCCCAAATTATCTTAGGAATCGTGCCGGTGTGCGTGTTGGATACTTTTCACGAACAGCATCAAACAGGGCACTTTGGACCTCAGCAAGAGCGAGGTCATTAGCATACGTAGTGGTGCCAGCTACCCCTCTACATCAGCTAATCCTCCCCAGGAGGCAGCGTCCCAGCGACCCCGCGAAAAATCACCGAGAAAAGCTCCTCTGCTTCGGTCAGTGTGGTCAGTTTCCTCAGCCAGCTAGCCCCTCCTTCTGTAATGGGCGGAAGTTGTTTAACCAATGCTTCCAAATCTCTGATTTTATATGTTCTATACACTGGTTCACCACATGAACCAGACATCAGAGGCATATTCAGTTGTCCCTCCTGTACTCCTCTATCAAAAATTACTCTTCTATTTTTCTTCACCTGTGTCTTTCCTTTGATGGCCCAAACATTGATCTTCTCCGACCTGGAGGGCCTGCTTCTGTTTTCCGCCTTCATCCTTTTTTTACTTCATGCGGTTTCTCAGCCTTATGCTTGGACCTGGGTCTGACTCAACTTCTCCCTCTTCAGCTGCTTCTTCTTCATCGCCATCCTCCTCTTCATCACTCCAGGAGACCCCATCCTCCATTTTATCCTTTGACCAGTCCTTAAGCATTTTCCTCTTCGCCAGTTCCAATGCTTTGAACACCTTCAGCAATGCCTCAGGCTCCTCATACATAGGACCATGCACTTCTCCTTCCCAGCGTTCCCGTCGGGCATTATTTCTGCTCCACCCGATCTCCTCATCTGGGCCTGTCCTTCCCTCTGCGGACCTGGCGATCCCTTGTGCTTGGGCCGGGCTCCCAGCTCCATCGGGGCCCCCCCTCTCGGTGTGCATCCCCTCCTCCTGTCTGTCCTGTCTTAGCTGATCCAACAGGTGTTTCTCGGACGGCGTCAGCCTATCACTCCTAATTCCCCTTGGTGGCGAGGTTGGGCCTTCATCTGCAGCTGAGGCCTCCAGTCTCCCACCTTCACTAAAGGGCTGATGCCCCCTGCTCTTACTTCTTCCTCTTGTCTCCTTATGTGTCCACCAGTGTATTCAACATTCACCACTCCTCCCAGGACTGTTCCTGTTTTTCCTCCAGGCCCACAAGACCTGTCCTCCATCCAAAGTCATCACCGGCATGACATAGGGTGGGGGTGGGGCACTTGGCATTAACGCAGCCCATGGGTATATTTTGGGTGTTGAGGGTCTAGCAGTTTCCTCTGTTTTTGTGGTCAAGTTCCTCATTTGCTCCTCCAACTTCTTATTTTCCTCTTTCAGTTGTTTTACTGAGGCCATTATACTCACCATCTCCCCGCTCTGGCCGTGTCATCCTCCTTCATCCAAGATTTTGCGGCATTCCACAAAAACAACCACTTAGAGCACTTATCATGCATCTCTCTGAGGTCCTTCATTTCTGCCTTGGTCTTTCTATTCACTGAGTGACCCACAGACTCCTCTTCCAGTTGCTTCAGTTGTTCTTCACATCTTTTCCCTTCCGCTTGAAACACCAAGCTCAGAGCTATTTCATCACTCAATTTCTTTTGTTGAGATGTGATGAGCTTACTTACCTCAAGCTCCATAACCTGACATTCTTTTTCAGCCGCTTTTAATGTTCCAGCATTAGCCAGTCGAACAGCTTTCTTCAGCTGTTCAAGCTGAGCCTTCAAGGGCTTATACCCTTTTATTTCACCAGAGGTCGCCCTGTCACCCATTCTGCCACACACTCACTCACCTCCTCCTATGACGTTTTCTAGCTCCACCTCCTCAGTTACTCTGTTGTACTTCACTTTCGGTTTCCACAACCCGTCTCACCACTCTGACAGCCGCTTCCTCGTCTTCTCCTGCTTGGTGACACACAGAGTTTAACCCAACTTATCATAAGCCATCCGTGACTTGACCACCCGCTCATCACAACACACTTCATCTGTTCTGACCCGGTTCCACCTTTACGCCCTCATCCAAGCATGTCAAACTCGGCACCCATCTCTGCCGCTTCCACCAGGGAGACAAGAAACTCCGCCGCGTTAGATGGCACCCACCCCGGGTTATTTTCATTGTCCGCTAACTCCATTAATCCCGTAAACAATAGCAAACATTTATTTACATACTCATCCAAATCATCTAACTCAACTGTTGCGGATATGGACACTTCATACGGGGCATTCTCCGTTTCTCCATGGCAAACACAGTTAATTTCAAACACCCCTTCCACGAGTGAAATATCCACTTTACAGAACGCCTCCAACAGCATTTCGGTTATTTTCCAGCTGATTGTTCCCTATATAAACCTCAAGTCCAGATTAACACCCTTCAATTTTAAACCTTATTATTTCAACCAACCAACCCGTTTTTATTTTATGTTATTTTTTGTTTTTTGCTTTTACTGGTAAATTAACACCAACTCCCCTCTATTGTATAACTCTTCTATTCCTAATAAGTCCACTTTATTGCGTGCTCATTTCACTGTGATTTTTCTTTTTTTTTTTTTTTTCCACTCAATCCTGTACTTTTATATCTATTAATCTGTCACGCTTATTAGTGGCTCATGATTGCTTAAGGCTTATGTCTGAACTTGACCACCGAGCCGGAGTATCATTCGATCCTAACAGGACGACCACTCCATTTTCTCTGGGTCAAGACAGCTCATTTGTCTTTAACAATTCTCTAGTGATATGTCAGCCTGCTACAGCCCAACATTATTATATGGCCAGGTGCTTAACAAACTCAAATCATCCTATTAAACTTTGTGTACTATATCTTATCTTCACAATTTAATCTCAAAAGGTCATCAAAATTTTTTTTTATAATCAGTCCTATCACTACAACATGGGCCGCAGTGAGTTATACTTAAATGCACCATGTGTTATTATGGACAGTAAAATTTGACCGGTTTCTCAAAGGTACTTATTTGTTTATTTAAGCCTCAGGTAAAACACAAGAAAACTCAAACGTCAATATCACCCGTTATGTATTGCCTAAATTAAAACAGCTTTAACTTCAAATCATCCAGCTTTGCATCACAACAACATTCAAAACCCAGCTCATCAATACCATCATTGCAGCAATGAAACAAAACCCCATGTATATCCCCATACAAACAAAGCAACGTAATATTTACAGTCAGTTAACCATATGTATAAATCATGCTTATGACCTAAAAAACACTTTAAACCAAAACAGAGATCCTTGTGCGTTTCACAGCGGCCAACTCATTTGCATATGTTCGTACTTTCACCGTCCGTTACCCGGTCCAGTGGTACTCTATGTCAAAGGGACTAAAGGCATGTTGGCAGAACGATAAAAACGCAGTGGCAGCTTCACCTGGATCTCTTTCGTGTGTCTCAATGTATTTTTCCAAGCACCGGAATATCAGGAAACTACGAAACAGAAAGCTAAATAACTCTAATTGTGACCTCCCTATATCTGCGGATACGGTAAAACCATAATGGTTCTCCGGCGCCAGCCCAACAAATGCATCTCATATGAATCACACTCCCGTTCGTGAATATTCAATCTGACAAGATCCAGAAACAAACATCCTTTTTATCTTAAGAAAAATCAAATCACAGTTCATATATTCTATCTCAAAACTCAGCAAAACAGTCATACACTCATGTCAAAAATTAAGACTTTACTCACAAAATGGTAATAAACAAAACCAGCATTTTAAATACACGCATTCAGCAATACATAACAATTTCTATAAACTCCCCAACACTCTAGGGATTTCGCAGCCACGTTCTTTATTAAACAACTGTTCAAACTCCTTCGTGCACTCACGTTAGCAGCCGTTTCATTTACATAGACACAGGTTATGTGAAAATAACTCACAGAGCTGCAGCATTCTCTCCCTCAGTCAAACTCATCACGCACTCACACACTTAAACGGTGACCCTTAAGCTCGGTCACTGATCACCCATTCACCACATTTAATTCGACTCTATTTATCTTCTCATAATATGCAAAACCAACCTCTTAGTTACAGATATTTTAGCAAAATTTTTTAAACAATAGTTACACATTCACTCCACTCGAAACCGAAAGCGATAGTCATTATGAGCGTCACTGCTCCTCATTTACATAGACACACACCATCTAAAAAAAGAAGTCAGCAGGCTGATACAGAGACTCCCTTCAGCCGAGGATTTCTTACCATTATATTATTATCTTACAGAGACGTCCTTATTTTTTACAACTGCACAGATTTTTTAGGCCTCTTAGCTCCTACCAATTTCGAAAAATATAACATAACGGCTTCAACCGATGAGTCCCAGACTTTTTGTGCTCAATTCACCAGGGCGGTCCCAGACTGTCCTGTCCAGATTTCTAAACCTAACTCAATTTGCCAGCATGCCCAATCAAGCGCAAGAATAGGGGACTTGAACCCCTAGCAATTTCGGAGTTTCCCAACCTCTCCCCCGTTGTCGACGGTACTATCCCTACTGTCCTAGTAGGCCTAAGGTCAGCGTCCTGCCTTAGTGCAAGCGTTACCAAGGAGAAAATGCGCTTCTTAACAGACGCCGCTGTCGTTCTAGAAAAATTTATAATGATTTAAAACAACAATCTACATCCAGAGCCGGATAAGATTGAGGCAGATCTCCCGTTGTGGACATAAGGGACTTGAACCCACGAACTGACCATCACACGTAGATCAAATGACCAACGGGGCTTCACCCCCCACCATAATCAAATTCCCTACCACACTAAAATTCTCTCAGTACTGTCCTTTATTAGTCTTCATTATCCTTATTTCAACCGATATGCTCATGAGATTACAATCAGAATCAAATCAAAACAGACATTCATCAGTAACTTTCAGTGAGTAGACTTTCTAATTTTGTTGTGTTCAATCTGACACTTTTGGAAATTCACTTCAACAGGTAGTGTCTTACCTTTTTTTTAATTCGCCGCGAATGTCCCTCACTTCCACCACTGATTTCCGCCTGTCCGCCTGACCACCTCGGACCCTGTCCAGCGCCTCCCTGGTCTTGTCCTCACTCCAACCACCGGAACGAGCCCCCAAAATGTTAAGGTTCAAAAGTTGGAGAAAAGGAGTACGGAGGGCTCACAAGCAAATAACAACTCTGGTCCGGAAGATGTGGTCAAAGCAAAGATTTATTGATTACACGCTGGAGTCCGAAGCTGGGCAAAGTCAGCAATCGAACTGAACTCACGATGATTAAACAAAGGTTTTATATGGGTACAATAACAAAGCCCCCTCTTTGCAAAAATAGACAAAGTACAGCTTACATCACTTAAACCACAAAATGTTCCTGCTAACTTTAACATAGTTTTACAGAACATCACGTCTCATCTCCATCCCGGTGTCGCCCCACGTACGCTTCCTTATCTTCCTGTAGATCAGGTATACTTCCTGTAAGCCTCTGACAATCCGCCGGCACAATTTGCAATTGCAGCAAAAACACATCTTGACTTCTTACCTACCAAAATAGATCTGTTATGGTGTGTGTGTGTGTGTGTGAGTGTGTGTGTGTGTGGGCCCTGCTGTGTAGGCTATGTATGTGTCATGACCCCGCTTTGCACCTTTGCCTCACACTGCTCGTCTTAGCCAGACATAGGCCTGTGCACATACACAGCTAAACTCTGTGTGATTTCTAGGGTAAATGTCACACTCGAACCATTAAGGAAACTTACTCAACAGATATAAGGTATAAATGATAAAAACTTAACTCTTAACTTTAAAGAATATAAGTAATAAAAGATAAAAATCACTCCAGGCGTCTGTAAGCAGGTGTGTTGCCATTCCTTTCAGAGCTCCTGTCCTCCTCACCGTGTATTGGCTGATCCTTAACGCCTGCCAAGAGTTTCTGACCTTCACTTGACCAGGAGCCACAGCTCTTTAATAAGCTCAAATGCAATCATGTGTAAAAGATTAAAATCATTTTCATAACAAAAGTTCTCTCTTCTCAGATGTACCAATATGTTTGCTCGTCTCTACTACAGTTCAATCATTGAAAATTACACTGATCAGCATGCTTTGTGGAAATTACAGATTACATCATGGCAAAAGCATTTTCCAGACCTCTCATGGCTTAATAGAGAAGGCCTCTTTCTGCTTCAGAGGCAGATAAATCTGACCGTCGTCAGCATAGCAGTGGAAGGATATTCCATGCCTTCTGAGGATGGTTCCCAGGGGCTGTAAATATAATGAAAAAAGCAGAGGCCCTAAAAATTGAGCCCTCTGGGACCCCAGACTGAAAAGTGGCAGAGGAAGACTCATACCCTAAAAGTTAACACTAAAAGTTCTGTCACCAAGATAAGACCTAAACCATTTCAAAGCAGTACCACGAATGCCTGCAAGATGGTGCAAGCGAGACAGTAAAATGTTGTGGTCTACAGTGTCAAAGGCAGCTGTTAGGTCAAGGAGGACAAGAACAACATGATTACCAGAGTCACAGGTAAGGAGGATATCATTAAAAACTTTAAGAGTGCTGACTCCGTGCTATGAAAGTTTTTAAACCTGATTGAAAGACCTCCAGGATACCATTCTCATTTAAAAATCCATCAATTGGCAATGTACAATTTTCTCTAAGATTTTAGACATAAAGGTCAACTTGGAGATAGGTCTGTAGTTAGCCAATACAGTGTGGTCCAGGGCAGGTTTCTTAAGCAAGGGTTGTACTACCGCATGCTTAAAATTAGCAGGGACTACACCAGATATTAAACTGCTGTTTATAACAGTAAGAACAGCCTGGCCTATGCTAGGAAAAATCTCCTTAAAAACTGTGTGGTGGGACAGGATCATTTGGGGAACCAGAGGGCCTCAGGTGGCCGACCACATCCTCTAAATAAGAAAGGGACACAGGCTCAAACTGGTTAAAAACAGCAGAGCAAGGGATCAAGACAGAGGGGTCAGACTCAGGGGAAGAAATGAGAGCCCGCGTGGTTGGAACCTTCTCAATGAAAAAACACATAAAATCATTAGACAGTTTATGCGAGGCCTCCAAACAGCCACTTTGTGGAGCATTTAAGACTGAGTCAATAGATTTAAATAACACACGTGGATTGTGACTGTTGGAGGAAATGACCTTAGAGAAATATTTTCTTTTAGCCTCTTTGACTGTATCCTGATAGAGGCACCAGCAGTCCTTTAGGATTTGAAGAGACACCTGCAGTTTGTCCCTCTTCCATCTGCGTTCAGCTCTACGACACTCCCTCCTCACAGCCCGAGTGGCGTCATTAAACCAAGGGTCAGTTTTAGCCTTGGGCTTCCTGGTTTTTAATGGTGCCACAGAGTCCAGAATAGTAAGGCAAGAATATTGAAACCAGGAGCTGAGGATCTCTGTGTCCAAGGGAGTACGATCGGCGGGGATAGACAGCTGGTTAAAAGCAGTTGAGAACTGGGCAGCAGTGAAAGGGTTAATAATCCGACAGCGGCGAACAGGAGCGCTGGTTTGAACTGTAGTGCGTGAAAACACAGCATCAAATAATACAGCCATATGGTCAGAGAAAGCAGTGTCAGTCACTTCCACGTTAGACACAGGTAGACTGTGTGACAAGATCAGGTCTAGTGTGTGTCCGTGTTCATGTGTGGGACCAGGTACGGACTGGACCAGATTAAAAGAGTCAATGAGGCTTAAAAACTCCTTCACCAAAGGTTTATCAGGGCAGCAGACATGGATATTAAAATCTCCCACAATAAGAACGTGATCGTAGTTGGGCATAATCCCAGCTAGAAATTCTGAAAGGTCATTTATGAAATTCTTATTGTATTTAGGGGGACGATAAATAACAGCAAAGAGCACAGAGTTAGAGCGATTAACTTCAAAACACGTGAGCTCAAAGCTGGAAAACGAGGGCTGTAAAACACACTGTTTACATTTAAAATCCTTTTTAAAAACAACCGCCGTACCTCCTCCTCTCCCTGATGTCCTTGGTGTGTTAAAATAGGAACAACCCGCTGGTAAAAGTTCAGATAAAGTACTGGACTCACCAGTATTAAGCCAAGTCTCCGTGACACACATGAAGTCCAGTTTCCAGGAGATGAATGACTCATTCAGAATAAAAGATTTGTTCACCAGCGATCTGGCGTTTACCAGCCCAATCCTGACAGGAGCCGGGGATGAGGTATAAGCCCCAGCGGCACAGGAGTCCGACACAGTGGCCTCAGATTGCGGAGGTTCGCCCGGCGCACGTTGAGCCGGGGAGGACAGGGGTCACGGAGCGGCGCGTCATCCTGGCAGACCACGGGGATGAGACAGGAATCCACGGGGTCCAGGAAACGTCGGTGCACAAAAACTCCAGGAAATAATCTCTGTATTCCTTTGACCGTAGTGGGGTGGTGCGCTAAAAAGATCTTGAGTTTAACCAGCCGACCACTGCGCCTACCCCGACGTCTTCGCCGGGGAGGTAGCATGACTGCACAGCATAGGCAAGTTGGGATATGTGACAGCAGCGGACACCATGAATTCTGACCTCCGTTAGAAAATGGAGCTGTATTTTGTCCAGAACTTCGGAGGTTCAGAAGCGATTGGCGATCGTACACCAGTAATGACCCGATTTCTTGAGTGACACACGACAGGAGCAATATAAAAACAAACAAAACTGACAGCGACAGACGACAGCAAAAAGGGCCTGCTTTGAGAACAGCCAGTCGTGGTTCCCAAACTGAAGAAGTTGCCAGGTCTAGTAAAAGGCTACACTTGGAGCATAATTGCTCAGTAGTGTCATGTTTTCAGTGTAAGAGGACAACTAACCCTGAGCTGCCGCTGGTTGACCATTTCTCAGGTCCTCAAAATGACTTGCAGGGGGACAGATCATGTATAAAACCACCACTCAGACCTGCACCCCTTGCTAACAAACATGCCTGTACCCATGACCTGAGGAATCGTCTGCAAAGTGTTTCTGTAAGGCCCACTAGATGCCTGCTGGGTTCTCCACATGTGATGGTTCAAAGCCCTGGTTATCACATGGGACACTGTTTCGAGGGTCTGGGGCCACTCTCTGTCAATGTTTTGAACCCATGGAGATGGGGTTGGCAGTTTCCGCAGGCAATGCCTAACCGTTACTATGGGGTTTGGTAGGTGGAAAGCCTACAGTTTTGGTGGTGCAACGGTTACGGACTTGATTGTTTTGGTTATTGCAATAGGTAAAACCATTTGACAAACCACGGGTTTGTATTTATGGGAGGGGGTGTTACGACCCTAGCAGGGCCTCCTCCTGAAGGTGCCTGTGTGGGCGTGTCCTACAATCTCTTCTGCCTGAGGTGCCACCTCTCTCTTTTACACAGCTGACTCACATCAGTAATTAAAGGGATTTAAGCCCAGGGATAGGTGAGCTCTGTGCCAGAGTGTCATGTGAATGGTTACAGCCAGTGAGCTGTGTGTTTGGTGTGGTTGCAGCTAGTGAGCTGCTCTTTTTTGATTTACCTTTTACTTTATTGACCTTGAGTTTTGTTTGTTTCCTTAAATGGTGATAGCGGCTTGTCCGTCTCTTTTAGTTGAGCTACTTTAATAAAACTCTTTAATTTAACCCTTTTGCCTCGTCTCCTTTTTCTGACCCGGACACTTTTTGTTACTTCCCCCTCACCGCCTAGACCCCTTAGGGGAACGTAACATACACATTCATGTGCACTCTGCACCATAACTGGGAGACTTTTCCAACTAGGATGTGCTTCAACCTCTATCTCTGCTGCTGCTTCCAAAACTTCTGCTTAGGCAATTGCGGCTGCAGCTTCCTTTTCCAGATTTAAAGCTTCGAGATTAGTTTCTAATCTTGCTTTGTCAACTTTAATGCTGATCTCTCTCTGTGCGAAGGCAACACGTGCATGAGCAGCTTCTGCCTTGGCTCTCGCGTGTGTTGCTGCTGCACTGACAGATGATCTACTTCAATATCTGGAAACTGAACCAGTGCTTTTAACTGATGCTCCGTCTTGAGGAGGCTTTGGTTCCTTAAGTCTTGCACCTTCGGGGTGTGCTTCGTCCATGTTTGTTGACATAGCTTGCTGTCGTAGAGTTCTTTTGCCAGCTGCTAACCGTCTTTTTAACTATCCTGCTCTCCTTGTGTGTGTATGCTAACTCCACTAGAAATAACGCGCGAAGTCAGGATGTAGCGTCCAACTCCTTTTAATTAATAAGTATTTCGTCATGGAGTAAAACTAAAATACAAATGACATAGCTACAATTAACTTAGCATCATTAGCACAACAAAAATAGATTCCAATACACATCCATTAGCGTTAGCACACAACTACTAAAGTATTCATCTACAGCAAATATTTCCACAAAATATACATAAAAATAATCCAACACTTCAATATAAATGAAAATTTACAGACGTTGGTGTCGATGGCACAAACAAAAGGCAGATGTCGGTGGATAAACCTTCCCCACATGTCACCCGCTAGGAACTAAACAAACATGGCTGACTTCCTGTCACTTCCTGAAACTGTTTTTCAAAATAAAACGAATTTCAAAATAAAATTAGCTCACTACAAAGAGCGCATATATTGCAATAAAATTAAGAGCGGAACACTCAAAGTTGTCCTGTGGACAGACTCTCACACCTGAGCTGTGGATTTCTGCAGCTCCTCCAAAGTGACCATGGGCCTCTTGGAAGCTTCTCTGACCAGTGCTCTCCTTACTCAGTCTGTCAGTTTAGGTGGACGGCCATGTCTTGATAGGTTTGCAGTTGTAGAATGCTTTTTCCATTTTTGGATGATGGATTAAACCATGCTCCTTGAGATGTTCAAAGCTTGGGATATTTTTTTTATTACCTAACCCTGCTTTAAACTTATCTACAACTTCATCCCTGACCTGTATGGTGAGTTCCGTGGTCTTCATGATGCTGTTTGTTCACTAATGTTCTCTAACAAAGGTGTATTTATAACAGTGGGGTTTTTTTTCACGTCACGCTGAATGTCACGTTATTGTTTACATGAGATGAATTTCTACAATTGCAGATAGTAACATTAACAGTATTTTTATCTTCAGTTTTTACAGGCTTACATATACACACGCAGTTACTGTCCCTGCATTTAGAAAGGCAGACGCGTCATGGTGTTATTATTTTACGTGTAGTTGTTTTTTCCTGTGTAATAATATTCAACATTGCTATCAATAAATTTTTCAAAAATGCCTCTCTGTGCAAAATGGGTTTAAAAACATAAACAACTGTGGGATACTGTTTGTCCGTGATTTGGACAGGGAGAACAAATTATGGCAGGATCAGCCTGATATTATTTGTACCCCACTGTAACTTTTCTGTATAAAGAGCCAACATCTCCAAAATGTGAGGAGTAGTCATTACAAGAAGTGTTTGTGAACTAAAAATCAAAAATGTGGGATACTGTTTGTCCGTGATTTGGAGAGCCCAGCATGTGCTCCCGATGCAGGGAAAACTAATTCTTTGGCAGAGACCTACCTTGGCACTTGTGCAGGTGAAGCCAAAGGGAAGATATGCTTCACCATATTTTCTAGTCATTGGCTTGGCAGGAGGTAGGTTTGGAAACATACTTAGCGATGCTTTATCTTCTGCTTTGTGTTTGTGTAGGAGCCCTGTCAAAAACCTGTCCATTATGCTAGCAGTGTCCAAGCGTTTTTGTTTTTTTTTTTGTTGTTGTTCTCTTCATACCGCGCCCCCCAATGCAATGGCTCTGCGCCCCCAGGGGCAGGCCCCACACTTTGGGAACCTCTGATTTATAATGACACACAGGTGAACTCTATTATCTCAATAGGTGACTTCTGAAGGCAATTGAATGTACTGGATTTAGTTTGGGGTATCAGAGTATAGGTGGCTGAAAACAAATGCACGTCACACTTTTCAGATTTTTATGTGCTCATTTTCATACCACTTCACAATTATGTGCTACATTGCATTGGTATATCACAGAAAATATCAATAAAAAACAGGTGACAAAATGTGTAGAAGTTCAACGGCTATGAATACTTTTTAAAGGCACTGTAAGCTCGTACTTTGTTCAGTTTAATCAGAAATAATCCAAGTGATAAGTTTGCATGCTTAATATTGAAAGAAGTAATTAGAGTAAAATACAACTTTATTATCCACTTGGCTTTGGTCCAGACTAATATATGGTTTTTAGTGCAGTGGCACTTTGCTATCACTGTAATGTGCTGTAGCATATCTGTCCATGTGGGTTATTCAAACGGTGATGATAATAGCGCCTTTAATAGATTATTTTGGCTGGTACAGTAAACATGTAGCTTGCACAGAACTATGAATATTTTTTTTATTTTTCATTTGTTTGGTGTTTAACTGTTTATGCCATCTCACTAAATAAAAAGATTTAAAAAGATGAAATTAGTAAAATAATACATTTGAATAAATGTCTGTAAATAAATGTCTTTTCTAACATGAGAAAATTGCTGCCAGACCCCCCCCCACACACACAAAAATTTACTTAATACTAATCAAAACTTTCTAAACTAGGTTTTCTTTAAAATTAAAATCTTTTATGTACTCACTCTTCTAAGATCTTTAAACTCATTAAGAGAGTAGGTAGGTGATGTCCTCGTAGTCATCTGCGACTGAAATATTATAAAAACATGTCACATGGAATTAGTTTCATTAAATCAAAAACAAGTTTCGTCTCTAACTGCTCTCTGCTTTTCAGCACATATACTGTACCATTTCTGTTTTTCACGTGTGACTGATGCATAGATGTCAGCAGTACCTAAAGAAAAATACAAGCCAGGCTCACATTAATCATTTTATTACAGTTACACTAAAGATCAGAGCAAAAACAGAAACACTGTGTGAGTCAAAACCAGGACTGTAAGATCTTTAAATGTTCTTTGAAAAGCTGCTGAACACAAACTGAACCTAATAAATGTTTGTGTTAATGGAGGTTTAATAAAAGTCAATATTAATAATGATAATAAAGATCAGTTTAAGTGCTGACCAGGATGAACAGAGTCGTACACATGAGTTTCATCCTGGTTGACTCCATGATTTGTGGAGGAGCCCGGACTGTGACTCTCAGACTGGATCGACCTAAAACATAAAAATAAACACAATAAACTCAAAAGTAACTGATGTTTGTTTAAAATAATAATAAAAAAGTATTTTACCAACCTGGTGAAGCAGGAACCTGTGAGAGAGACAAATGTTATTACACATGTTTGTGATCAGAATCAGAATACTTTATTGATCCCTAGGGGAAATTATTTTTCGTTACAGTGCTCCATTATAAACAAACATTAACAAAGACAGACAATACACGAACTAAGAATAGCACAATATATACAGGCATATATACATAAAAGTCACTATTAATAAATAGCTCAAAAAGGAAGAACATGTGCAAGAAGGGTGTAGCTGTTGCAGTAAACAGTGTGTTAAGTGGATGAGTTGTACAGGGAGATGGCCACAGGCAGGAATGATTTCCTGTGTCGTTCAGTGGTGCTTTTTGGTACTCTCAGTCTTTCACTGAACGTGCTCCTGTGACTGACCAGCATGTCATGGAGTGGGTGGGAGGTGTTATCCAACACTGTCTTTATTTTAGACAACATCCGCCTCTCCGACACCACCTTGAGGGAGTCCAGCTCCATCCCCACAACATTACTGGCCTTACGGATCAGTTTATCGAGTCTGTTGGCATCTGCGACCCTCAGCCTGCTCCCCCAGCATGCAACAACATAGAGGATCGCACTGGCCACAACAGACTCATAGAAAATCCTGAGCATTTTCTGGCAGATGTTGAAGGACCTCAGTCGCCTCAAAAAATAGAGACGACTCTGGCCCTTTCTGTAAAGTGCTGTGGTGTTTGTAGCCCAGTCCAGTTTATTGTCAGTGTGTACTCCAAGGTATTTATAGTCCTCCACAATGTCAACACTGACCCCTTGGATTGAAACAGGGGTTAAGTGTTTCCTGGTCTTCCTGACGTCCACTATCAATTCCTTGGTCTTTGCCACGTTGAGCTGCAGATGATTCTGCTCACACCATGTGACAAAGTATGTATAAATTGTTCCACTGATATTTAGTGTCATGAGATCAGAATACATGTATATGTGTGAATAATTAAAGTGTATGTAGTAAATAAACTCTCTAATACAGCATAAAAAGAAGAGGCTCTTACACTTGGACTGTCTGCAGCGATGCAACAATAGCTGGAGAATAATAATGAGAGAGACTCCACAAACCAGTCCAACCATCAACCACACAGGAGATAAAAAGCTGTCAGCTCCTGACACAGTTACTGTAATTGAGTATTAATAAAGTATAATTATTTCATTGCATATTTCACAACATGATTTTATAAAAGTTCTTACAAAATAGATCCAGGTGACTTCAAGCCTTTAAACAGACAATCTAATTTTCCTTCTCAAGCATGAAAATCATTTATAAAAATCCATCAAATGTTTTGATGCTGCTCACCTTTAACTGACATCCAGCTCTGTGCTGACTCTCTTCCTGAGTACTGACACTTGTAGAAACCTTCATCAGACTTTGACACTGCAGAGATGTTCAGCTCCCCTCGCGTATCATTTTGAATAAGTTTGTCATTGTGATAGAAAAACACATTGGAAAGTATTTTTTGTGTTTTCAAACTGCAGCTCAGACTAACAGAAGCTCCCTCAGTCACAGGATGAACAGGACTCACCAGGATAGGACCATTACCATCATCTGTGACACAATCACACACAGTTGTTTAAGTCAGACCAGCTGGTGCACACTTTTAGAAAAAGCTGTGAGTCGTGTCTCATGATCTACATGCAGACTTGGCTTCAAAGAGATTTTCTGAGATTTTCCTTTCGGAGATCTCAGCCTGGTTTTAATGACTGGAGAGAAGTTTGAACAAGTGACAACATTTCAGTGTTTAGATGTTCAGTTACAGTGGGTTCATCATGTGGATCATTCGTGTAGTCAGTGCTTGTATTTTTTTAGAAGGCTGAGGGTCCATGGAGTAAATAAATGCATCATGTTACTATTGTACAGGGAGATTGTTGAATCTGTTGTCCAATGATATCATTACATGGTTTGTCAAATTTTCTGTCAAGCTCAGACCCCAAATTCAAAATTTGATTAAGTGGACTGGAAATATAGTTGGGATGCTCCCTTAGTCTTCCCTGCAGGAGTCAAATTATTATCGATAACATTATTGAATGGTTAAAGGTGAAATTGTAAATGTTTGTATTTTTGTGATATTTTGCATGACGTGTTCCACTAAATTTCTCTGAATGGAGACTATAGAAGTTCATCTTATCTGATGACAGAGATGTTGAACTTTTTAGAGTTTTATTCTGAATGAGAAAATATAAATTACTGTTGACAAATTTTGACAAACAGGATTATGAAAAGATTGAGTGAAATGACACCAAGAACCAAGACTATTTTGATGCTTCGTTGCCTGAAATTGTCTGAAATTCTCTTTTTTGTTTGTTTTGTCACATAGAATTACTTCACATACAGCAAAGCTGGGACAAATGTTCATGTGACGTCTAAATCATTCAAATCCAAGAAGTAAATGTATAATAACATACTCTGTACAGTGATGTTGACTGCACTGCTGAACTCTCCTGATCCAGACTCACACCAGTACACTCCAGTATCTGACTTTGATGTGTTGATGTTACATGTGGATCCAGTCATTCTCCTACAGTCAGAGTACAGTCGGCCGTCCTCAGAGAACTTCCTCACTCTCCACTCAGTGAAGTTTCCCTCACAGGTCAGTGAGACAGAGTCAGAGGTGAAGTGTTGCACTCTGTCAGGACTCACTGTGAGAGACGCTGCTGAATGAACATCTGGAAACAACATGCAGTGAAGAGACAAAGCTCACAGATGTTAGGATTCAAAATATCACAGTGAAAATATTTGTTTGAAGATTTTTTGTGAAGATTAGTGATAATATTTCAGTAAAATGCAGTGTTTTTTGGTCAAACTATGATTTTTCTTTTGAAAACTTTATTATCTTTATTATAGACCCACATAAAGAAATTCACATAAAATAAATATTAAACAAAAAAAGAATAGAAGAATACATACAGACCATTTTTCGACAAAAACTCCCAAACAGGACTGAAATGCTATCACCCCATTTTACTTCAAACTGGCACACCAGTGACTCTCATGATTTTTGATCCCCTCTTTGACTCACACCAAAAAATAACTTTTACACCATCAAAAACTTTGGAGGCATCAGTGAAACATATAAACTGATGAGTTATTTCCTCAATATTTGTTTACAGTTTCCTTCAATATAAACACAAATCAGTGCCATGTTTAGATTTAAAGCCAAGCTGGTTATCAGTGGAGTTAATAAACATGTTTAATCTGGCAGCAGAATTCTTTCTAAAACTTTTCATATTATACTGGCTGAGGTTAAAGACGTATAATTATCAGGACTTTACCAGCTTTAACCCTGATCAGCACTAATAGAACAGACAACACTGAGTCTGACAACAAGCCCTGAATCACACAGACAGTCAAATCAGTGGAAAACACAGGAGCCGAATACTGACATGTTTAAGATGATCTAACCCACATGCTTTATCTGCTGGCAGCTCATGTAGAGCTTGGTACACGTCATGTGACATCATGAGCTTTGAGTCATCACTCTCAGCATCATCCACCTGATACAGATCACTCTGAACACACTTCAGTCATTTGCTGTAATGTTTCTGTCATAACTCTGTGATATTGTCTGTTTCACAGATTCCTTCTACAGTGAGATATTTTGCAGCAGCAGGACCAAAACTAAAAACCTTTGAAGGATATTTGAAATGAACAATAAGAGCAGCTGTTATTTGTGACGTCTTCTTCTAGCGTCCATCTGTAGTCAGTGTTTTTCTTGTATTTGTCAGAGCTGTTAACCTGCCTGCTGACATCTTTGTTTCTTTATTAACTATATTTGACTTTTTTATCTGAACACCTACCTGAGCACTAAACAAAGAGTCTTAACTGTGTAAATCCTGTCTGTGCACTAAGTAAAAATAATCAGTACAAACAGTAACATGAGTTTAAATATCAAAGTAAAAGTATTCAAAGAGAAAACATTTAAAATCTCATAGATGTCTTTTGTTTTTCATGTTATCACAATAAATAAAAAGTGAAAAATAAGAAAAGGAAACAAGGAAATTCAGTTTGGTTTGATCACAGAGAGAAAGGAAAATATTCAGTTCAGTTCTTCTTTTGGGGAGTTTTAATGTACACAGACATCAATGGTTGTCATGGAGATGAGATTTTAATGGTCTAAAACTTGGTGAATAAAAATGATGACCTAACATGAGCTTATTGAAAGGACAGAGAGAAACAAACTGACCTGCAGACCAGACAAACTTTGGTTGACTGTGATCAGTGTGATACTCTGGGTCTCCTCTTCCAGCTCTGCACACATATCCTGCTGTGTGTGTCTGTCCATGAATGATGTAGGAGTCCTGTGCAGTCCCACTGCCATCAGGTAGCAGCTCATAACTGGAGGATTTCTCTGATAGATCAGGAACAGCTTTATACCAGTAGAAGCTCCATCCTGCAGACGGATGTTCAACCTGACAGTTCAGAGTTACTGAGGCTCCAGGACTCAGCCATGATGGAGACACAGTGAGGACAGGACGGGGTTTATCTGTTCAACAAAGATTTTCTCTCAGTGAACATGTAGTACAGTCTCTGAACAGTGAGCTCAGTTTATACAAAGAATAATAATCTCAGTCTATATGAACAGAAACACATTTTACAAAGTGTTCAAACAGCTTAAAGCAAATATGACTTACTGTCAGAAACTGTCAGTGTGACTGAATCACTCCACTCTGTTGTTTTATACCGTGAACTTTTCATTCTGCCCTTACAGCGATAGTTTCCACTGTTGGATGATGAAGCAGATCCAATCCTGTATTCATTTTGATTTGGAGGTTTTATGATGCTGTTTGTTTCCCACTCATAATCCCACTCAGTGTCTCCTCCATGGATCTCACATCTGACAGTGATCGTCTCTCCTCTGTATATCTCAGACCAGTTTGGATACAGAGTCACAACAGGCCTGTTTGACACTGTTAATGTTCAAGAAAGTCCAATAAAAACAATAAATGACAAGAAAAAGGTTCAGTTACCATCAGATGTAGTGCTTTGTCAAAAGTTACATATAAACTCACCAGTTGTGTCAATCCTGACTGACTCACTGTACTCTGTGTAGTAAACTGGTTCTCCTCTTCCTCCTCTGCAGCTGTAGAGTCCTCCGTCTGAGACACTGATTTGTCCATTTGTCAAAGCTTCATTAGATTTCCAATCTCTGTACCAGTAGTATTTCCATCTAGATGATGATGATGATGATGATGATGGGCTCACAGAGCAGGTCAGGGTCACACTGCCCCCTACTGGAACAGCTGTCCTATCAGCTCTCAGTTCAGCCTTTGGTTTAGCTGCAGTTCAGTTTAGAACAAGAACATAAAAGTCAATGACTGAATCAGAACAATTTAAAGAACTGGATGGAAATATGTAAATGATAACAGTTTGATCAACACTATGACTTATTCGTATTTACAGTTAATTACATACATGCATGGTTCGAATAATTAATTTGAAGCATGACTAAGTTTATTGATCCATAATGAGAAAGTAACTTGGTTAATATGATCTGATTGTATTTTGAACATTTGAGATTTCTTCCTAAATGAGTGTAAGCAGGATTAATTTCAGTAGTGTTATTTTGTACTTTTGTTTTTTTTTTGTATTGTTCCTTTATTAAATTTATCAGTAACAGCCAATCAGTGTAACCACAGCAAGCAGGAGAAACCTGAGTGAGGGGAAGAGATTCAACAACAGAGCAAGTTGTGAACAGATGCATTTTTATTTCCAGTCTTTGACAGTGATGGTGTCCAACTTCAGTCCTTGTGGATAAAATCTGTTTGATGGAGTTTGAATGAGGATTTGGTGAGTCACAGTTGGTTTTCTTTGGTGTCAGTTAGGATGTGCTCGTGTTCTTTACTAAATCTGATGTTGAAGTCACATTGCTGCCATTACAATTAGCAGTTTGGATGTGATTTCCAGCTGAGCTGTTAGGAATGCTGGAATAAGACTTCAGTGTTTGTGTTGCACAACAGATCAGGTTTATTAGCCGAGTGCAGATCTCGGAACTGAAATCTGAGACTGTTGAACCTCGATGGTGATCCACGCCTAGCAGATCTGAACTTCCACTGAAATCTTCTGTTCCTGCTGGATCAACTCATATTCCAGAGATCAGGAAACTGACTCACACTTCTGAACTGTGGTAGGACTCCACCATAATCTCTGTTACTGCGACACACAGAGGACTTAATCCAAGAACTGATTCCACACCAGACTGTGACTGTGAAAGGTTTTCTCTGTAAATCTGTGGACAACTGATTTTGTGCGTTCAGTGTTGTAATTCCATTCATAGTGTTGGTGTTGTACTGGTAACTCACTGTGTTACTGATTATAACTAACCAGCCACTCTGCAGGTCTAGTGAGTGAACTGAGTCGACTTATATTGATCAGAGTTTGAAGAGCAGCTGAAAGAAAGCTGGTTAACCCTGAAGGAGCTAACACAGGTTAACAAGTAGTTAACACAGATAAGAGTTCAAAATAACCTGAACTGGACAGAGAGAGATATTTATTTATATTGTTGCTCTACTTTAATTTATATTATTCTGTGAGTTTGATCATAAATTAATGTGCACTGGAAAGTTTTTCTATATTTTTTGTGTCAAATATTGAATAATAAGTGCACTCAACTGAAATGGACAGTGTACCTGATACACTTAAATGTTTTTTGTTCATGTTTCTGAGCAATATAAATGGTTGAATACACTCAAAACAAATTTTTTCCTTTAAGTTGTTGTCAGTGTCTCATTTTGAGTTGAGGTTTTCTTCTCTAAGTTGAGTTACCACTGCCAGTCTCCTTATGATCCTAACTGAACCCAACAAGAGTAGGTTCAAGATATTTATTTTTATCTGACTTTAGATGACAGATTAATTCTGACTAATTCTGATTAATTCTGAGTCTTTAAGTTATGCAAATCCTAACAAGTCAAAAGGTTTGTGGAAATTAATTTTTCTGCATTTGCCAAAAAAGTCTGACATTAATGAGCTTTTATTAATTTGGTTCAGATCATTTTAGTGGTAAAATGAAAATCCTTCGGTAGAGTGTGAGTGATAAGTTATAATTAATATCATTAATCTGAATTATTAACATACCAGCACAGACTGGCGTCCAATAAAATGAGACCATATTGTCGTCTGCAGTTCAGAGTTCATTAAGTGAAAAAGATGCAGTGTGTGTTGTTCATGAGATCAGACTCTTTAACTAAAACCTGAAACCTCTAAGATTCATTTCAAATATAGATAGAACGTGTTAAAAACACCTGAAGTAACTGCATCATATGTTGGTGCAACAGGAAGTTAAAAAAAAAATAAAAATAATACAAATACATAAGAGAAAATATTGGATGTAACTGTTGTTCTTAGTGGTTTACCAGCTGAAACAGGTTCATCATTTGTTCTGCACTTCATGTATTAGAGGTGGATGAAACATCTCCAACTTACATGATACAGTCAGTCTGATGATATTACTCCAGTATGTTAAAGAATAGTCCCTTCTGCCCCGGCAGCTGTATCCTCCACTGTCAGACTCAGTAACTGTGATTTTGTATTCATTGGATGTTTGAGGTGTGTTTAACTTGGCTGGTCTCCATTCATACGTCCACTGAGCTCCTTCACCTCCCTGAATCTCACATGTGACAGTGACTGTCTCACCGCTGTATATCTGAGTCCAGGATGGCTGCAGGGTCAGAGTGGGCTTAATGGGAACTGTTCACATAAGAATGATTCAGTTAGGAGACAAAGAAAAACATAAAAACTCTGCTGTTTATGACATAAGAGTAGAGTCTATTTCAAACTGTAACACAACATTTTTAGTAAAATGTACAAATCTTTACTTTGCACAGTTATCATCTTTTGTTCAGATTCCAAAAATTACAGATTATTTTTTCATGAGTTGACAGCAGATTAAGAAGACTGGAAGAAATTATCATGTGAGAAACATTTTCTAAAAGTTCTGATGAGGTCATCATGTGAAACTGGTGCAGTTGCTGATTTGGGACATTGGAGTGTGTCACACTTGTAGTTATTGTATAACAAACAGGTTCTTGTGGCTCTCAATGATTTTCCATGAACTGAACCTTAAACCACTGATTCACTAATGGATCTGTTCTACACTGGAGGTTCTTCTAGCTGTAGTATCATTAAAGACATTATAACACTCACGAACACCTTTTTCATTAATTTTTATTATTATAAACTACTTCTGATCCTAAACACAAAAGAAACCTACAGTGCCATTGAAAGACAAAGTGTTTGGTTGAGTTGATGAAACATTGTGCAGTATAAATTAAAATGTGTGAAATATGTCCAACTCACCTATTACTTTCAATGGGGTGCTATCACTCCACTCTGTCCAGGAAGAGCTTCTTCTGCCCCGGCAGCTGTATTCTCCACCATCAGACTCAGTAACTCTGTTGATTGTATATACACTGGATGTTGGAGGTGTGTTTAACTGGTTTTGTCTCCATTCATACGTCCACTGAGCTCCTTCACCTCCTTGGATCTCACATCTGACAGTGACCGTGGTATCTCTGTATATCTGAGTCCAGGATGGCTGCAGGGTCACAGTGGGCTTAGGAGGAGCTGTTCAAATAAAAAAATATACCATCAGCAGGCTTATAGAAATATAAAATGATCATTAAAGCTGTCTTGGTTTTATTGCTCTTGTTAATGGTAATCACATTTTTTCATCCTAGTGTCAATTTGACTGAAAATCAACAATAAGAAGTTTAATAAAAACAAACACATTAAACCTGCTAATTTACTGATATTTAGAATCTACCAGCAGAGTGACTGGAAACAACCAGGTGTGCACAAATCTAAACTGTGAGACTGAACATCAACACATAAAAACACAATATCATGTAAACAACTTCAGTTTCTCAGAATTTACATTTTGTAGCCCTTATTTATGCAACGCTATTAAATAAGTGGGCTCTGGGTTCTTTTCCCAGTGTAACTTTGTAACTTCTATTATTTGGGATCAATGAAGCTTACCTCTTAAAAGTAGCACTACACGCTAAAATGAACACCAGTGTCTAACAGTGTAGTAAATCATGCCATACACAATGTAAAGTAGACAATTGCAACCCTCTTTTCATTTACCAAAATAATGAAAAACAATAAAATAATAACCCGGCAGGGTTAGGCATTCAAGCAACCCAAAAAAACCACACACAGCACTGTACCAGCTGTACAAGGAATCTTCACATACAATTAAAACCACAGGTTATACTGTCCCAAACTAAACATAAAGCCGGCTAAATTAAACCCTACGTTGCAGGCCTGTATTGCTCCAGAACGTATAAATCCAAAACGATCTCCAAACTGGAAGTATTTCACTCAAAGAGCAAAAAATGAATCAACTCAGTACCTTGTGAAACATGCAACTCCCACCAGATTAATCCAGGCAACAGGTTGTCTTCACCTTCTTCACGCTGAAACTTTACTGTCTTGTCACTAGCTAACCGACACAAACTATGACTTGTCGTTCTGAAAAGTCTAAACTCACTTACTGATAGCACATGAAAACAAGCTAACTTCTCCGACTGCTCTGTGTAATTTACGCACCACACCCTCCATCCTTGCGCTCTTTTTTTCTCTTTCCACCCTGTGCTACCGTCACAGGCCATAACCCGGTAGGAAATTACAGTTTTCACAAGCAAGTCACAACAAAAGAAAGAAAACTTATTTTAAACAGTGTAAACATGTTTTTTAATCATTTTACATGAACTTTGACCTTTTAATAAATAACAAAATTAAATAAATGAAATTATCTCTTTACTATTTATATTGTGGCGAGCTCAGACAAGGAGGAGACAGAGGTTTCGTTCGGTCTTGCTTCCCCGCCGTGTTAGCCAGGGAGCACAGCCGTTTATTCTGCTTTTACTGGAGAACACTGCCGCTAGCCAACTGCTCAGCGTGGCCACAGCACAGCAACAACAACAACAACACAAAAATGGCGCTCTCTCACCCGGAAACACACAGTCGCAGAGAGAGCGTCACCTGTAACCATGGCAACAGAACATAACTGTCAATAACAAAACCCCGAACAGCCCTGGCCCGCTACATAGCCCCCACCTAAGGGGTCAGTCGTCCCCGACAACCCCATTAACCAACACAAAGTCCTGCAAATGTCCATGTGTCTTCTTCGGTGGCGCGCAGGCCGATCTCGACCAGCAGGGGAAGAGTCACTTGGATGAGAACCTGGGGTGCCACCAGCATCCCCTGCCCCGGCGGCTGCTGGAGCGGGCGGGCGGTACGGTGAGAGCCTGTCCTGGTGCAACACCGCCACGTGCCCTGGGCCCGGCATGCGGATCCGGTACACCACTTCTGTTAGCCGTCCCACGACTTCCGCCGGCCCTTGCAAGTGACCGCACCGCCTGGGGGACACCCCTCTCTTGCGAACCGGGCAGTACACCCAAACCTTGTCGCCAGGCACAAAAGCTCCCCCTCGGCACCTGGTGTCGCAGGCTCTTTTCTGTCGTACTCCGGCGCTGACCTGGGCCTGGTGGGTGTAGTCATGAACCACTCGCGGCCGCTCCCTCAGCCTCCTGTAGCAGTCCCTGGCCACCGACACGCGCCGGTTTCCTGCCTCGGGACGGGAAAGGCCCTAGGACGTCTCCTCCCACTCTCCCATCGGGCCCCACCCGATGCTGCTGCAGGGGGACAGTGGAGCGTTGAGTGGGGCCCTTCCGTGCCGTACAGGTGTTACAGCAGTGCACATGAAGTTCCACATCCCGTCGACAACCAGGCCAGTAGAATTGTCCCCTGAGACGACGGAGAGTTTTAGCATTCCCATAGTGGCTGGCCCCCACCGAGCCGTGGACAAGCTCGGTGGACAAGCTCGAGCACCTGCGAGCCTGCGAGACACCAACAGCTGCGGGAGATCCTTGCCCTGTTAGGGGACCCGCCATCTCCGGTACAGGAGGCCGTCGTGGGTTTCCAGATTGTTGTACTGGGAGTAGTAGGCCTTCACTTCGGGCCCCTGTCCTGACACCCCTGTCCAGCCTGGGTGTCGTGCTGCCTCCAGCCAGGCCCCCACCTGAACCAATGTCGCATCAGCCTCCTGCTCCTGCTTCAGCTGCTGCATGGTCAACGAGAGCCATCCCCCTCCGCCGGCTGTGGCCTGAGCAGTAGCCACGCCCCGTGCCTCCTGGGCCCGCTCTCCCTGCCGTTTCGAGAGGGGCAGCTGGCATGGGCGCAGACAGATGGGTTGAGCAGAGCCGGTGTCGATGGTGTGCTGAACCAGCCGCGTCTGCCTGCAGTCTCTGGTTCCCTGCTTTTGGCCGCACTGGAGGGCCAGAGTCTCTGTACCAAGAGTGATAGCCAGCTTCGCGGTGTCAACGCAGGTCCCCCAGCGGGTCAGCAGATCAAGGCCGATGATGCACTGATCTTGGATGTCAGCAAGCCAGAAGTCGTGCACCAGCTCCAGATCCTTCACTCGGATCCGCAACGGTTTCTTCCCCCGCATGTCAGTTCTCTCCCCCGTCACTGTCATCAGCTGGGTGTCGGTGGGCAACCAACCCATCACAAGCGGCCCGGATGTTCCAGGAAACACACCAGGTCGTATTAGGGAAATGGTGGACCCCGTGTTCACCAGGGCCTGGCAGGGCTGGTCCTCAACACAGCAGCTCAGGTAGAGTCCCTTGAGGTGCCCGACTAGGCCCGCCACCATGCATCGTTCTTGGAGGGGGGCAGGAAGCTGGAGCGGTGGTCCCCTCGCTGTACCGCTCCCCCTCTCATCCCCCTGAGGCCACATAGTTCTGGCCTTTGGGGCGGGCGCTCGGCAGTCGCGCGCCACGTGGCCAGGCTCATCACACCGGTAGCAGCGGTCGGTCGGTCGACAGGGACGCCTCCACGCACCGAGGGCTGCGGCTGGCATATCCCCACGACCTCCCCCTCACTGTCGCAGTCTGCGGCTCTGATTTGAGGGTAGTTTGGGGGGCGCAACTGCTGGTCAGGTCGCGATGTGAGCACAAGCTCGGCCCTTTCAGCCTCAAGGAGCGCCTCACGGAGAGTCTGAGGCATGGCCAGGCGGACGTGTTGGCGTAGTCGCTCTGGGAAAAGTCCTCGTAGGAAAGCATGAAGGCTAAGCTCCTCCTCCTGCTAGCGCTAGGTGTGTAGCAGCCTCTTCATCGCTCCAGCCATTATGCCTCGCAGCTAGCCGTACTTGTGAGAGGTAGGGCTCTAGCGGGGTTAGCCCGTTGTATTTCGGTACCTTAGCTGGCGTTGCAGGCATCACTGCTCGCTGTCGGGGGCCAGGCGTGTCGGTCGACAAAGGCAGCCCATGAAGCACTGTCCCAGCGTCGGTCGCGATGGGCCGCTGCCGCGGTGCGCTCGCCTCGTCAGGACCGGTCGGGGGACTTACATGGCCGCTCGCTTGCTCTCTCTTCAATCGCTCACTTCCCAAGCAGCGAATGCTCTCCTCGACGGCTTGCTCCAGCCTCTGAGTGTCTCTCTCCATTCTGGCGAGGGTGAGCTATCACACTTCTGACACCAATGTGGCGAGCTCAGACAAGGAGGAGACAGAGGTTTCGTTCGGTCTTGCTTCCCCGCCGTGTTAGCCAGGGAGCACAGCCGTTTATTCTGCTTTTACTGGAGAACACTGCCGCTAGCCAACTGCTCAGCGTGGCCACAGCACAGCAACAACAACAACAACACAAAAATGGCGCTCTCTCACCTGGAAACACACAGTCGCAGAGAGAGCGTCACCTGTAACCATGGCAACAGAACATAACTGTCAATAACAAAACCCCGAACAGCCTTGGCCCACTACAATATTTTTAGACTTCACTTATCTTTTACTATTTATGCATTTTTTTTAACCCAGGTTACAATTGTAAAAATACATTTTATACTCAAATATCCCACTATTTACTTATTTCTACATCTTTACATTTGCATATTTATACGTTTATGAACATATAATCCAGAGCTGTCAGTTAGCACTGTTGCATTACAGCAAGAAGGTCCTGGGTTTCAATCCACCAGGCCTTTCTGTGTGCATGTCCCCCCCCCCCCGTGGGTCTGTATGGATCTAAAGGCTTCCTCCTTCAGTCCAACGACATGCAGATAGTTTAACTGGTGATCCTAAACTGCCCATAGATGTGAATGGTTGTATAAAATGCCTACAGCTCCGAAGTTTCATTAACTTAAAACAGAAATACAAAGTCTACATGTGGCACCAAAGTCCAAATTAGACTGTCAAAGAAAAACTTTTGTAAAAACATTTATCTGAGTTCAGTTTTAAAGAAAATAATCTTCATTCAGTGTAAAAATTCAATTCTTCTTTGCCCAAAATTCATGATATTTAAATTAGCAAATTTAAATAATTAAGTTTTTTTTTTTTTTAAACCAAACTGCTGCTATTAGTAAACATACCAGCAGTTAGAGAAAGGCTAACGTAGCAGAGCAGTCTCTCCTAAAATGAGGCCAAATTGTACTCAAATGGAAACTTTGAGGAATTAGAAAAAAGAAAACTGCTAAAACAAAAGAACTGCATCATGACACTGAGCTGCAGTGATGAAAACTTCACATGCGCAACAACTGAAGTGAAGAAACTGGGATAATTACATTTGTATTTCCTTTTTCATCAAACCTACTGAATATATTTTTCATGTCCAGACGTTTCATTGAGTGATCACTGTATATTTTATATAAAACATTAAAAGCTGTTTTACACTACTTTTGATACTAAAATAAAAACAAAACCTGCAGTTTTATTGAAAGACAAAGTATTTTGTTGTGTTTTTGGATCAAACATTGTGCAATATAAGTCAAAATGAGGGAAATATGTCCAACTTACATAATACAATTAATGAGGTGATATTGCTCCACTCTGTCCAGGAAGAGCCTCTTCTGCCCCGGCAGCTGTATCCTCCACCATGAGACTCAGTAGCGCTGATGATTTTGTATTCATTGGATGTTTGACCTATGTTTGACTGGCCTCGTCTCCATTCATACATCCACTGAGCTCCTTCACTTTCCAGAATCTCACATCTCACAGTGACTATCTCACCGCTGTATATCTGAGTCCAGGATGGCTGCAGGGTCACAGTGGGCTTAATGGGAACTGTTTACATTAAAATGATCCAGTTAGGAGAAGACAACCATAAAAATTCATAACATTAGAGTGGAGTGACTGCAAAAAAGCCAGCAGTTATTGAAGTCCAAACAAATTCAGTTGTGAAAATATCATCAAATCCTTAAAAGATAAGGATGAGTTCATAAAACATTCAGTAGAAAAATGTATGCATATGCACTGTTAGTACATGAAGCCCGTTTTGACACAAGGCCTTTAGAAATTGGGGTTCTAACGGTGTCACAGCACCCTCTGATCAAAATAAAATAAATATAATATAATTAATAATAAATCACAATAATAAATAAAAATATCACATTAACAGAATTATAGAAATGTAAAATCAATAAAAATCTGTCTTGGTTTTCATTGCTCTTCTTAAAAATCAACAATAACAAGTTTCGCACTGAGCCTAATAATTAATAATTTGACACATTTAGTGTTCTAATTACTGGTTTGAACAGTGATTCCCTCCATAACTCAGAGAAGTCCTTTTTTAATTTAAAAAATGTTAAAGTCATCAGTGTTCTGGATGATGAATAAATCACTTTCAGTTGTGACTAAATTTGTGTTTCTTCTCCTTCCTCTGCAGGTGTAGATGCCTCCATCAGAGTTAGAGATTGCACTCTTAGAGCTAAAAGATGAGGTTTTTCTGAGCTCATACTCTATGGCTGTGTCCAAATTCATTCATGGCTGCATTTGAAGGCAATTACATCACAGCGACGGGACGAAGACTGTCCAAATTTTGTTAATCTTTTTTATCTTTGTGCCCCTCCGTGAATCGCTACCTTATCGTGGTGCAGGGGTTTGTGTGTCCCAGGGATCCCAGGGGCTATGTTGTCTGGGGGCTTTTGCCCCCTGGTAGGGTCTCCCATGGCAAATTGGTCCTGGGTGAGGGACCAGTCAAAGAGCGATTCAGAAGACCCCTATGAAAAGACCATCGAGGGAACAGTTCCCCCTGCCCGGGATAGGGTTACTGGGGCCCCACCCTGGAACCAGTCCTGGGTAGGGTGCCTGAGGGCGAGCGTCTGGTGGCCGGGCCTTAGTCCATGGGGCCCGGCCGGGCACAGCATGAAAAAGGGACATGGGCCCATCTTCCTGCAGGGCCATCACCCGCAGGAGGCACCGTAGGGGTCGGGTGCAATGTGAGTCGAGCTGCGGCCAGGAGTGGAGGTGCTGGCGGACCAATTCCCGGCTACCAAGACTGGCAATTGGGACATGGAATGTCACCTCTCTGGTGGGGAAGGAGCCTGAGCTAGTGCATGAGGTTGAGAGGTCCCGGCTAGATATAGTCGGGCTCACCTCAACGCACGGCCTGGGCTCTGGAACCAGTCTCCTGGAGAGGGGCTGGACTCTGTCTCAGTCTGGAGTTGCCCCTGGTGAGAGGCGTCGGGCTGGGGTGGGTATCTTGGTATCCCCTCGGCTTACTGCTGGTATGTTGGGGTTTCTCCCAGTGGACAAGAGGGTTTGTTCCCTTCACCTTCAGGTCACGGAACGGGTCATGACTGTCATCTGTGCTTATGCGGCGAGTGGCAGTTCAGAGTACCCAGCCTTCTTGGAGTCCCTGGGTGGGGCACTGGAGGGTGCTCCCCCTGGGGACTCTGTTGCCCTACTGGGAGACTTCAATGCTCACGTGGGCAAAGACAGTGAGACCTGGAAGGGCGTGATTGGGAGGAACGGCCTCCCGGATCTGAACCTGAGTGGTGTTTTGTTATTGGACTTCTGTGCAAACCACAGTTTGGCCATAACGAACACCATGTTCGAACATAAGAGTGTCCATAAGTGCATGTGGCACCAGGACACTCTAGGCCACAGGTTGATGATTGATTTTGTAATCGTATCACCAGGGAGGAGGCCCGGGGGCAGACCCAGGACACGCTGGAGAGATTATATCTCTCGGCTGGCCTGGGAACGCCTTGGTGTTCCCCCGGATAAGCTGGAGGAGGTGGCTGCGGAGAGGGAGGTCTGGGCTTCTCTGCTTGGGGTGCTGCCCCCGCGACCTGGCCCCGGATAAGCGGAAGAAAATGGATGGATGGATGGACTTTTTAAGTGCCCTTTCTCACTGTCCATCTTCCCCTCTGTTTTTCTTTTCCTTCATCTTTCTTTCTCCCTTTCTTATAACCGAGCCATGTCTGTCCCGTCTGTAACAACTGAAAATAAAATAAAATAAATAACAACAACAAAGGTCGATCAAATGGACCAATATGGCAAAGCCGTGATGATCCACTTGATAAAGTAAATCCGTTGGCCTTCAGACAACAATTATAAAGAACCAAACGGGGAAAAAAAAAATAACGGTCCAGGACTGGGACACTCAGGTTAATCCAGCAGTACAAGGGTCTGGACTTAACTTTTATACACTTCTGTGTAACAAAGCGTTTTTGTGAACTCAAAAATAACCCTGTTTTCATCTTTGTGACATTTTTACTGCCCATCTATGTAAACAAATAACTTACAAAATCAAATGAATAATAGAAAATAAACAGCAATGTTCTTCTATAGGTTTCAAAGAGATTTAGTTCACATATTTTATATAATACAGTAAATGTGTGCGAATGCAAATGACCGGCAATCATTCAGTCACTGAAATTATCCATGTAATTAGCTAAGTAATTCCTAAATGCATGTAGATTAAAGAAAATTATTTTATCTGAATATGATTGTCTCTGATGAGCCTAAGGTACAAAACATGCCTTCGATAACCATACGACCGTGGCTCAGGGGATTGGGAAGCTCATCTGTAACCAGAAGGTTCGATCCCCCTGCTCTCTCTCTCCTGGTCGTTGTGTCCTTGGGCAAGACACTTTACCCTACCGCGTACTGGTGTTGACCAGAGGGGCGGATGGCGCGATATGGCAGCCTTGCTCCTGTCAGTCTGCCCCAGGGCAGCTGTGGCTACAACTGTAGCTTGCCTCCACCAGTGTGTGAATGTGAGAGTGAATGAATAGTGGAATTGTGCTCTGAGTGCTTAGAAAAGCGCTATATAAATGCAATCCATCATTATTATTATTATTAATATTATAACGTTTTTCAAGCTCCTCGAGAATTAAAAA
Source organism: Oreochromis aureus (assembly GCF_013358895.1). Lineage (NCBI taxonomy): Eukaryota > Metazoa > Chordata > Actinopteri > Cichliformes > Cichlidae > Oreochromis > Oreochromis aureus. The sequence continues at coordinate 26,103,026 of NC_052944.1, forward strand.
TGTACAAAAAAACAGAGCAACATTTCTGGGTCCATTTAAAAAATTTTACGCTGTGGCGCCAGTGACTGGAAAAACGTGGAAGTAAGGGCAGACTTGAACAAAGGCTAGAAGACTGTCCAATTTCACAGCCACTCACTTCCAGCCTATGAAGGGCCTTCGAAGGACCTGCCCTACATGGATCGGGTAGGTCGGGTTCTTTGAAACAATTTGGAGACAGCCATCGAGGTGGGAGACCAGTGCACTGGTGTGTGCTGAGGTCGGCTCCAAGTTGGAGACTAAGAGACACTGCTTGTGGAATCTATAAATAAACTCTCCAAAGATGGACCCAACCGTGTGTTGGTGCCATCTTTACAAAGTGAAAACAAACAGGAAAATCATAAAGGAGGAAGAAAAATAACACAAAGCATAAAAGAAATCAAACCTTCAAATTAAAGAGGAAATCATCAAAGAACAAATACTAAAAAGACAACAGAGACGAGGAAGAAGCACTAAGAGGAAGACGATGAAAGGCTATGACAGTCACAAATAAATAAATCTGTATCGATGGTACTTTGTCTAGTTTCTTTCACTTGTTACTCTTGTGTATGTGAAACCTTATTCATTTATAACTTTAACAGCTTTTAGAGGTTTATCCATGAGGACAATGAGGCAGACAGCACACCATGCCACTATAAATAACTGAGAGTAAGAATTCATAATAAGATTCATTAAAATCTTCAGGCAGGACTCTGACTGACTGATCTGTGGTTGATTAAGTTTTCACATTTGAATTATCTGAATTTACCCTGCACTCATTAAGCTGTCCTGTAAAAATACTTTTTTTAAAAAAATGTGAAATAATCTGTAGAAAGGTAACAGACTAATGTAAGCTCAGAGCAGTTTTTCATTAACATAGTAAATGGACGGGTTCTTAATAATGCTTTTCTAATTTTCCTGAGCTCTGAAAGTGCTTGATACAACATGCCTCATTCACACAAGGACTTTTTTTCTATGCACAAGTGTTTTCTAGTGAACATGAGCAACCAAGAACAGTTGGCATGCTTACTGGAGCAGCCAGGAATTCAACTATCAACCTTCTACTTAGAAAAGTCCCTGCTCTACCTCCCGAGCCAGTGTCAGTCCACTTAAAACAGATTTAATTTTGGTGTATCCATTATTTTTTGTATTTTTTTTTTATCACAGGGAGGATATTATTGAGTACAGTAAAGGAGATAACATCTACATATGAACTGGAATAAAAGCAGTATTTCTTACCTTCAGCGTTTCCACAGATGACTGTACTGAGCACTAAAATATTGAATAAATCCTCATCAGACAGAACTGACAGAATCACAACTAAAATAAATTAAGACCTTTTTAACCCTAGAACACTATCGCTGGGTAATTTACACCCGAGCAAATACATTTACATGATTTCTCTCTCCTGCAGCTGTTTGCGTGTCGAGGAGCCTGTGCCTTCACTAGGGAAGTCTCAAATGTCCCAGGAATGGGTGGACCAAAGACCAGCTTTCCAGAGTCATTATTTTGTTTTAGGAGGGGTTTTTTTTTTCATTTTGTTAGACATGGCACAGTTGAAAGTAAAAGAAGACCACTCTAATTTGTCATGTGTTGTCATATTTTGATATATTTGATTACTTTTTATTGGTTATATTATATCGGGTAAAAATCACCTGGCATTAGTGATTGTGTTACTATTTATAGCAATAGTGTTCTAGGGTTAAAGATGAACAGTAATCACCAAATTTCTGTACTTCTGTTTGTCAAATAGGCTCTAACCATAGTAACTCAAACTATTGTAACACAGTGTGTAACTATAAGGCTACGCTCACACTGCAGGCGAAAGCGCATCAAATCTGACTTTTTTGACCCTATGTGACCCATATCCGATCATGGTATGACAGTGTGAACAGGACAAATCCGATATTTTCAAATCACTTTTGTATGTGGTACTGAATCCGATACATATCTGCTGTTTTGGAAAGCGACTGCTGTTTGAACGGTCATGTCGCATTAAATCCATCTTTTACGTCACTGACACAAGACAGATGCCAATTATCAGCGCCAGAGAAGCGCCTGAGAAGACATCGTGAACGCTTTCTGGCCATCCAGTGTAGATGTTAGTGAAACTGTTGGGAAGACAGCGTTGGAGAAACGTGAACATTTTATTTGTACTGTATAATCTGCAGATTCTGACAGAAATCTGCAACTATCCTTTAAAGCACCGCTCCTCTAAAACAGCAATAAGGATAATTATTAGGCCATATGTAAATAACAAAATAACTTTATAACTTAAAGCAAAATTGGGAAACGTAAAGTCCGAAACAAGTCTTTATATTAAGGTCCATCAGTCAAACAATACTGTTTGGTTTGTGTCTAAACAGAGCGCGCTGTGTGTGACGTTTTCCTTTGTGCATGCGGGCCGCTTTGAGGGTTCACACTAGAGCGCGTTTGCTGTCACATTTTATTTGTAGTGTGAACAAGCAGACCAAAAAATCGGATTTGATCAAAAAATCGGAATTGAGCATTAAGACCTGCAGTGTGAACGTAGCCTAAGTGACGCAAAAAGCAGCAGTGTATCAAACATTTAAACACTTAAAGAATCACAAGTCTGCTTTGTAACCAGGTAAACAGGTTAAAGCAGTGACACACTGTAATTCTGACAGATCAGAAACATTTTCATTAATCGCTGCCATTCAAACAATGTCAGATGTGTACTTACAGAAAAAGCCCATCATGCAGAGCAAACACTGCCCCATTGTCTCATCCAGCCTGCTGCACTCTGATCCACAGATAATCTGAATCCTGAGACCACCGAAGTGAAAGCCTTCCACCTTTACTTTGCAGAAAAAAGAGAAGTTGTGTTTAACATGACAAGAGTTTTTCTACAGTTTCTTCTTCTGATTGGTCTCTCTGTGCTTCCTGCCCTTTCACACACAAACTCAAACAGCTCCTATAGCTTTGACCACAGCAGTAGGTTGACATATTTATATTTCCTGTCCACTGCAAACATAGAAGTTTGTTTCTTCTGTTGTGTTGTTTCTTTTCTCTATAATATACAAAACTGTTCTGTTGCTTCACGTCAGGAGACATGTTTTGCCCTTTTGGGGGATTTTTTGGGGGCAATATACAGTAATTTTTCTCTCCTGGCAGGTCTCTGCAGACCAGGAGTCACTGAGAGTGAATATATCATAAAACTTTTTCTACTTTGGTGCCTGTATTTTCACAAAAGCCTTTTTAAAGAATTTTTTTCTCCTTTTGATTGTTTAACAGATGAATTATGATTAAGTTAAATATTTACTTTAGACTGCATTAAAATGTGTTTATTTTATTTGACTCTTAGCTGAAACATCATCATGCAGTACTATAGTGAAAAGGCTCCTTTGACCTCAGACCTGTGAAAGTTTTCACCTTGTGGTTAAATTCTAGTTTGAAGTTTGGTGGAGACCCAAACACAGGAAATGACTCAGTGTGTGGTTGAAGTGAGACTAAAGACCGTTATGTTTCACCAACTAAAGTAAAAGTTAAATTCATTAAATTCAAAGTTATTTTTATAATGTGTTTTCATTTCAAAGTAAAGTAGGAACTCATTTATTCTGCAGACTGTTCTTTGTCTTGCTTTGACATGTATGTGCAGATGCACACTGACCTTAGCCTCTGACTACATGTAAACACAATAAAATAAAACAAACTGATGATGTGAAATAATGATTGAAACACTGTAATAATGATGTTTGTGTTGAGCACCACAAGTTACCAACCAAGATCAATTGATTCTGTTCACAGTTAGTTCAAAAAGCAGACCCACATCCAGAGCAGGACTCAGAGTACCAAACAAAGGTGACCTTTATTATGAAGCTGATAGTTTCAGGCCTCGATGGTAACAAATGAAGAAAACTGAGTTACAGATAACTGATCACAGGCACACAAAGACTTACCTGTGGTAGAGACTTACCTGTATCAGAAGATACTATGGTGTATTACCTGTTGTTTTCAGTTTTACTGTGGATGGCAGGTATTTATTAAAAATAAAAACAATAATAATGGTTTGGCTAGATTGTTTGGTTTACCTTTATTTTTACTCATGTTGCCATAGTAATATTAAAACTTGAACGCACACTGAGTAAATGCACAAAGCTTTGCAACAAACCACATGTTGCTTCATCGTGTTAAACATTTCACTTATAACTGGACCAAACTTCCAGTTCCCCTTTACATTTACTGAGGTTTGATAACAAGAATAAGATGACACCACATTCACACCAGAGTTTTTGAAGTGTTTTAGAGCAGTGGGTTGATGTGGATGGTTGTTTGTCCTTGTGTGGTATGTGCATGTGATCACAGCCCTGGGCCCTGTCCTCAGCTATTCACAGGTCCCTGGTGTCTGGGAGGGTCGGCTGCCTGCTGCTTCTGGTTCTCAGAGGCTCTCCTCATGGGGGCTCTGTCTTCCTTCTGCTCTCTTTCAGGTGCTGTTTGTTTTGTGTATCGTTACAAGTGTCACGATCCTGGGCCATTTTGACCCAGCGTTTTTAGTTTTAGTTTATTTTTATGTTTAAGTCCTTTAGGTTTTCTAAATTTATTTCTATCATGCCTAGGTTGTCATTATAGTTCTTTGTTATTAGGTTCCCCTCGTGTCGTCAACCCCTGTGTTAAGTCTCCGTCGCCTTTCATGTGTTTCGTGTCTGCATGTCTTGTGTTGTCAAGTTCTTGTTGTCATGTCTGCGTCTCATTATGTTTCCTGTTTTATTTTGAAGAGGTCTTGTGTTCCTGTGTTCATTGTGTTTAGTTTTACTCTTCCACTGCGATGTCATTATGTTCATTTGTGTCACCTGTTTCCCCATGTGTTTCCACTTCCCCAGATCACCTCCTGTGTGCTTTTGGTCTGTGTGTGTTCGTTCATTCCTTGTCCGAGCGTCTGTTATTTTACCTTGTCTCCATGTCTCCAGGATTATGAATTTATGCCAGGTTTCCATGTCCATGTTCCACGGTTCTGTTATGCTTCGTTCATCCAGTTTTGGTTATGACTTAGTTTTGCCTTTACGTTTGTTTTGTATCTCTAAGTCCAGCCTTTAATAAACGTCTCGTTCTCAGCAAATATTAAGTTTTGTTATTTTGCGTGTCTGCACTTGGGTCCACCTTCACTTCTTACACTCTGCCCCAGCAAGTCTGTGACAACAAGTGCAGCAGTTGGTGACCTGCTGTTCTACACTTGTGCTTTGTCTTTTATTTTATTCTTTTCTGTTATTTCCTACTTTTTTCTCTTTCTCTTTCTTTCTTCTACTTCTTACTAATCTGGACCTCCCCACCTGTCAGCCCTGCCACTGTTACAGTAAGATGTTTTCTAATCTTTTTTTTTTTTACTCTAATACCTGTAAATAGTTAATGTAGCAATAAAAGCACAGTTTCTATAATGAATTGTTCTTCCTCATTTTAACTCTGCAAGCTGATGAAGAAAACAACAAAATATCATTGAGGTTTGTTTCAGTGCAGAGATGGTGCAGATACGTGATCCTTCCTTTCACGGTCTGATCTACAGGTCAGAGTTTTCACTTTCTGACAGTTTCTGCATATGTTCAATGTCTGAATCATTAAAGTTTCACATCTTGCGGACATGTTAATATTCAAAAATATGGTCCTCATCAGAGGTAGAAGAGGACAATAGAGCGCTGTATGCTTTAGGATTTGGTCCCTTCCTTATGTTTGCTGCATGCTGATGCTACACAAACTGTTATCTCAAACCACAGGCTGCATTTCCTTTCTTCTACGTGGCCCAGACAAAAATGAGACAGTTCAGTTGATTAAAAATAAACCTGTGGGAGAATAGAGAGTAACCACCAGCAACCCTTTACAAGCTTGACGGCGCTGTAGCTGCTCAGAAGAACAAAGACATTCCTCTTTATTGTCATGTTTGCAGTTTGATCTTTAATGTCCTAAAAAAAATTATTATTTTTTTTTTATGTTATTTTCTTCCAACTGGTGTGAATGTGACTGCAAATGGTTGTCTGTGTTAGCCCTGTGTCATATGTGAGTACAAGAAAACAATTATTACAATATGATGTGTTAAATTTGTTTAGATAAGAGGGTCCAGCAGTAGATCAGAGGAATAGGGAAGGATTTGTCCGTGTGTTTCAGTTTGGTTTAGTTATAGGCTTGAGAGTGTGTAATTGTGTAGAGGGAAAGGAATTTATGGACACTGGGGGTCTGCTGTCATAAAAGGAGACAGGAAGCTACAGTTGGGGGATACTGATGTTGATGCTGATGCTTTTACCTGAATCTAATAAACGCTCATAATTGTCATAACTTAGAAGTAGGTTTGCAGGAGACTCTCCACATGCTTATCTGTAAATGTAAGACAACAAGAAGCCAATGGCCCAGTGGATGCAGAGTGGGGGTCTCAGTGCCTGTAATATCTTAACTCTGTTTTGTAAAGGAATTTGGTTTAGCTTGGTTGAGGGGAGATTACTTTTATGACCGGCAGGAAGTCACAGACACAGAGACACACACACACAGTGCTATACTGTTACACTCACACACCCACACGCACACTCACTTACGTGCACTCACATAAATACACAGGTACGCGCACACACAGGCACTCACGTGCTCGCACATACATACACAAACACAGAGTTTGCAACACACCAAGTAGGTTTTACGATGGGGTCGCTTCTATAAAACTGGTTGTAACAAACAAAGAAGTGAAGATCTGCAGAGGGACACCGGCCTTGCACATCTCCCCTTTTAGAAGATGCATGCGTAACTGAAGATGAATTAAGGTTTGGTAAAATGACTATTGAGTCCGGTGCTGTCTCTGGATGCCCGAGGGGAAAAAAAGAACTGGGGTGAAACTGCTTTACGTAACAGTTTTGGTGCCGAAAACCCGGGATTCGCTCGAGGCTCAGAGAGGATGAATTGGCAGAGCTGAGATTGTGAAAACGAGGCGACCAGAGAGCTAGCTCACTCATTTGAAAAGGTAAGCACCACCTGTTTATTTTCGAAGTGTGCATATTGAATAAAGCCTAAATTATCTGTTCGCTAAGTTGAGCGTATCCCAGTGTAAATTCACTCAGTAGGTAAAAGAAGCGGTGTTTGATCCGTCTTAGTTATTAGGTAAAAAGAGGTGGTGTTGTGATCCGCCCCCGTACGTTAAAGCAGGAGCCATTCGTTACTATTTAGTTAGAAAGCGGGTTTAAGGCCTCGTCACCGGCTGAGGGCTGTCTGTGTTCCAGGCTTGGCTGCCCCGCTCACTCTCGGACGCAAGGGTGATTCCCGTGAGGAGGGAGGTCCAGGGTGGTAACCTGGGAACCGGGGACTCCTAAAATAACTAAAGTTAGGTGTTGGATCCTAGTCACGGTTGATAGCCTGCATGAGAGTGGGGGCAAGTTGATTCGTTAGTGAGAGTATTACTGCTTTGCTTAGCCCACTGACTGCAGTGTGTGTAGACTGTGTAGTGTGTATGGAAAGCTTGATTTCGGACAGCCTGCTGCACAGTCCATCACCCAGCCTGTCATGATCCTGGGTCCATTTGACCCAGCGTTTTGTGTTTTTTCTATTTAGTGTGATTTTTGTTCTGTTCTTCTTCTGTGTAGTGTTTTCTCTGTTCGGCCCGTGTGTGTCCTTGTATGTGTAGTTCCTGTTTTATTGTGACGGTCTGTGTCTTATGTCAGTGTGTCCTGTTTACGTTTCCCCCACCTCGTCAGCTGTTATGTCTCCCAGGTGTGTTCCCTCCTGTTTCCCATCCCCCTGATTACTGGTGTGTATTTATTGTGTGTGTTCACTCGTCCTCGTTGCTGGTTCGTCTGTGTTGTTTCCCTTCGGTCTCCCTGCGTCTCTCCATGTGTGTTTCCTCGGACCTCCCTGCATCTTCGTGTCTGGTTTGCTTTGTTAGTTTTCCCAGTTTAGGTTTACCGGTTAGTGTCACCCGCCATTTCTGTTTATTTGTATCACTGTTAATAAATTCTCACCTGCACTTGAGCTGTCGCTGCCTGGTCCTAATTAATTCCTACACGGCTTGCACCCGCAAACCGTGACACAGCCCCAGCTACACAGGCTGATTGCCAGGTATGTTGTGGAAGACATGAAACCCATCTCAACGATTGACTCCCATGCTTTCAGACAACTGATTAGTCATATACCTGTGCAAGGGAGAGCTGGGAAGGCACCTGTTAGAGTGAATTGTTGAATGTTTGTCATTTTTTATGCTTACCATCCATTTCTACATTGTTTAACTGTGGGATGAAAGGAATTCCACAGACCCCTCCCCAGATTCTCGGGGTTCTGGATGAGGGGCTGTAATGTTTATTGCAGATACATCCTATCTGGAAGATCTACTTCCTTTGATGTAAGCTTCCTGCGTTTACGACCCTTTTGGTCAGCAGGAGGTCTCTCACACACACACACACACACACACACACACACACACACACACACACACACACACACACACACACATTCCTACTTACATATAGAAATTCACACATATACATACAAAGCCTTGTCTTAGAACTATGTGGGCGTTACTTCTTGTGTGAACTGTCTCTCAATAAAAGGCAGCAGGAGGAGGTCATCGTTGGGGTCATTTTCGTGTGAGACACAGACGATACCTCCCTTGCAAGTGAAAACGATCGACCGCTGTTGCCTTGTTTTTCTTTCACGGGAATAAGTCTCTAGAATTAGCGGGGTCTGAGTTTAGACCCAACACACCATCCAGAAAGACATTTTCCAGTTTCCTAGACCAAGAATATGCCAACATGGAGTCAGAGCTCAAAAATACACTTGACATGGTAGAATACATCTCCACAACAGCAGACATTTGGACTGTGCATAATAAAAGTTTTCTTGGTGTGACCGCGCATTGGATAAATGCACAAAACATGAAACGTGAGAAAGCAGCGCTGGCATGCAGGCCATTTATGGGTCGACATACGTATGACAGTATTGCATCTGAGCTGGACAACATTAACTCATCTCATGGCCTATCGTTTAAAATCACATCAACTGTAACGGATAATGGCTCCAATTTTGCCAAGGCTTTTAAAGTGTACCAGCCACCACCTCAGTCAGATGACTCTGAATATGAGGAGGATGAGGTGACTTTTGTTTCGATTGGGGATGTGCTGCAGAATGGTGCTGATGATGCTGATGATGCAATTTCATTACCGCCACATCAGAGATGTGCATCGCACACAATGAATCTTATCTCTTGCACTGATGTGGAGAAGTGGCTATTGTCTGAAGCTGCAACAAAAACCATCTACAGAAGTGCCACCACAAAATGTGCAGGGCTGTGGAACTCATTCTATTATGCTCTGGAGAGAATTTCAAAGATACCTTTGGTGGAGCTGAACACAATCTCATCCACATTACAGTTAAAATGTTTCAATTAGAGGGAGCATCAGTGTATCAGAGAGTACTGTGCAGTCATGAAACCACTTACTGTGGCACTGGACATTCTTCAAGGAGAAGACCATTGTTTTTATGGCACACTCCTACCCACACTGGAATTGCTGATGACCAAGACTCTGGCTGTAAAAAATGGTCTGCAAATTCTTGTTGGGCTACCAGATGCAGTTGTCCAGGTAAGAGATGATATTTTCATTTGTGTTTATCTTTAATGAAATGTATTACTCAATTGCTTTTTATATTGTGCTGTGCTGTTGTGTCACAAGCAAGTGAATGCTGTTACAGTTATAGATACTTAACCCCAATAAATAAATAAAATAAATACAACGTAGTAAAATACACACTATTTACAAATTAAAATACATTCTATATAAAACTACAGCATGCTGTTAATGTTTAATTAATTTAATGTTGAAACAATGCATACTTTCTCATGCAAAAATGTTTTTTCCACTCTTGCTGTGTCGTTATTACAGGCAGTCAAAACAAGGTTTGCACATGTCCTTGGAAGTGAAGATGCTTTGCTGGCTGCTGTGACACTACCAAAATTTAAGCTTCGTTGGTTACATGACCAGGCGCGGAAGGACCTTGCAAAGGCACGTCTGCTGGTAGAGTGTCGAAAACTTCTCCCTGAGCAAGATCAGCTACAACCAGGTACCAGCGCCACCAACACAACACAGCACCCGGGTTCTAGCAAAGAGGATGAGTTCTTCTCCTTTGAAGCGAATGAGGACATATATGCCACTGCTGAAGGTGAGGTAGCCGAGTACCTCAAATCAGGAGCAACAGGGTTAGACTCTCTGAATCATTTCCCGATGATAAAGAAACTCTCTCTTAAACTTAATGCAGCCACTCCTTCAAGTGCCCCAGTTGAAAGGCTTTTCAGCCTGGGAAACCTGATTCTCACTCCAAAGAGGAACAAGTTGTCTGATCATAAGTTTGAGAAGCTTTTCCTCTTGAGGTACAATTGTTGGTTTGATGGAACCAAAGTTGAGTAGTTCTCATATGATGATGATGTGTTGCCTTCAGTGGTGCTCTACAAGGTAAAGTAGGTCAATATTTCCAAGTGAAACTTGGGCTCCTGAAGCACTTAAAATACAATTTTATTTTATTTATGTACATGGCCTGTATGGAGGAATATATTTTGGTTTGACTGTTTATGAAGCTGAAAATACTTATTATTTATTTTATTTCTGTTTGTGGGGCTGAAAATACTTATAATTAATTTTATTTCTCTTCTCTTTCTCTGAAAATACTTTTATTACTGAACATGAGGTCTCCAGTTGGTGCAATTCAGCAGTTAAGTTTACAAAGTTAGGTTCAGTTAACTTTACAAAGAATGGACAAACCTCACCGTGTTTATGTTAAATCATTTTTGCACTACATTTTTTGCACTTTGATACCCACTTTGATACCTACAGCTCCTAAATGGTCTGAGTTACAGTTTAATGTTGGCACTGCTAAAAGCATACTTTCTGTCCATTTAAATGGCAAAAATAAATATCTTTCAAAAGTTTCAACACACTGTATGTTTTGTTTTGTTATCCACTGCTTCTTTCTAGTGATACTACGTACAATGATTAGATATATAACACTGCCGTAACAACCCCAAAATGATGTATTTGCATTCGTAGAGGGTTGAAACAATAGAAATAGATTAAAACAGACAGATAAAAAAGTGAAACATAAAACAAACTTTGTTAATTTCTAATTTAGTTCATTCATTTCATCATTAACTTGCACTAGCACTACTACACTGCCATTTTAACCATTTTAGGTTCAGGCCATTAGGTGGCACAGTGTACTTGTGGCAGGATAGTGCTAACATGTAAGCAAGCTAGAAGACTGGCATCCTTGCTGGGTATCCAGTTAGGGAAGCAACACATTAATAAGAGAATTCTGGGTAAAACCAAAGTTACTTTCTCTAGTAACTAGTTACTTTGAAAGTAACGAGTAACTTGAAGTAACTGAGTTACTTTTGATAGAAGTAACTAGTAATGTAACTAGGTTACTAATTTAAAGTAACTTACCCAACACTGTGAAGCACTGATAGTGTAATCTACAGCTGTGGCCAAACGTTTAGACAATGAGAAGTGTTTGTTTATTTATAAAGTTTGCTGTTTCAGTGATAGTTGTATATCATATTATGTCACTTCAAACAGAGGTGATCCAGTAATGCTGCACTAATGAATTAGACTAATTATTCACTTTAGCTAAAGTTATTAAGTTAGCTTGTCAGGAGTGTCGTGTGTGGAGGCGAGGAAGAGATGACCCAAACGCTGGACTCACGGTGCAGGATAATGGTGTTTATTGTAAGTAGGTTGGATGAACAGAATATGAACTGAAATGGCTGACTGAATGACTGAATGAACGAATGAAGGACTGAAGGACTGACTGACTGAAGGACTGAATGGCTGGCTGACTGATCTGAACATACATGTGGAGAGACGACATAAACATCAATGACACGACAGTGAACGAGTGGAAACAGAGGACTTAAATACACAGACTGATGAGGATGATAATGAGAGACTGGTGAGTACACAGCTGAACATAATCTGGCTAATAACACAAGAGACGAGCTGACACAGGAAAAGCAGGAAGTGAGAAGATTGATGTGGCAACATAATGTAAACATAACCTAAACGTGACAAAACTGAAAACACTGGGTCACCGACCCAGGAACCCTGACATAGCTAAAGAGTTGGGATGCTGTGTAAGACATAAATAAAGCTAAAATACAAAGGTTTGGACACTGTTTTGCATGTTTCCCTACTGTAGGGGTCTCTGCAAGCATACAGGGCTCTGACAGGGTACAAGATGACAACTTTGGAATTCTACTAGAAACAGTCGATCATATTTGTTTGTCAAAACTGAATTCAGGGCAAACTACGCTAAATTAGCGTTTTTAGCTAACAACTGCGACAAGCATAAAAGTTACTGTATGGCTATCATTTGTTAACATGACGCTTGTTCTTATACATGTAATACATTTATTACCAACCTGGGAGTTTATCCGCTGGTCATTCGACATGACGAATGACTTCTGGAGTCTTAATTCAGCTCAAGATGCTGTAGATTCCCGTCAGTAACACTTTCGGTCCGCTAGTAAAACGTAGTTCTATTAATCTGCGCTTGAACCGGAACCGGATGTAAGTCCCAAAAAACTGAATTTTGGAACTGAAATTGAATGGTGGGAGTGAAACTGAAATTATTTGAGAGCCAAATTTTTAAAGGATAAAATGCGGTTTCAAAGCAAATGAATTCATTTTCAGTATATAAAATTCAATTTCAATTTAGTGATGATCATTTTCAAACCAATAAATTGAATTTCAAAGTAGGCTAATTCATATTCAGTTTTTAAAAGCATTTATTCAAGTTACAATTCAGATTCAATCTGAGCAATTCAAATTCAAATTTAACTTATTCAAATTCAGTTTCTGATGGCACAGATTTCTGCCCATAGACATACATCCTATCACGCAAGAAGTCAGCCAGCAGTGGGGGCTTGATACTAGATCTGGGCCAGACCGGCTTGCTATGTGGGTGAATTTATCAAAAAAAATTTTTAGGCAAAAGAATTTAAACAAAATCAAAGTCAAGCAGTGAAACTGTTTTTATGAATCAAAAACCACATTCTTCTTTTCCACATGTTAGATGAAATAGTAAAGAGTGGAGTGTGTTTTAATGCATATTTAAAGTGTTGCAGTCACACGTTTCTAGGATCTAATTCAGCTCATTACCACAACTGTCTTTTAATAATTTTACAGAGAGCACAGGCAGCGGAATAACAGAACAACACAACCAAAGATTTTACAATAACATCAGTTGATATCAGGAAACAGACCAGTTTACTATTGTTTAGTATAATACTGTAAAGGGAAAAATAATGAATGGATAATTCTTATTATGAGATAATGCCACAAAGGGTTAGCTGAGAGGTCAGCCACAGAAAGTGGTTATAAGATTGTAGCTCACACAGTCCCGATCATTGTGTTCTTTTTTCTTAGAGAGTGAATACTTGTTCAAACAAGCATAGAAAGTTTTCCTCAGCAAACAGCAGCAAGATAAAAACTAAAAGGAGCAACGTAAGAAAACTGAGGAGGAGTTTGATCAGTAAACAGAGAAGGTCTCAGAAATAAAAGAGTTTGACATCCTGACAGAAGAAAAAAGAATACAGACAACAAAGGACAGAGAGACAGTCTTGACTTTAGACAACTGAGCAGAAGATGAGTGACTCTGAGAATAAAATATTCTAAAAGACAGCTTGGAAACTCAACAGAGGAGATGAACTGAGATGAACTTTGACTTAAAGCAACTGAGCAGCAACTTGGCAACTGAACAAGAGCAAATTAATGTCTATATGAAACTGACAGGCAGTTTGGCAACAGAACAGAAAACAAGTAATTCTCAACAACTGAGCAGAATAACATATTTTGATTAACATTAAACCATCAGAATTGTTTACATGAACCAAATCAGTAAAACTGGAAGATGGAGGATGGCAAACATACAAAAAACAAAAATCAGTTAATGTGAAAAATTAATGTGTGAAAATGTCACATCAGGTGTGTTAAGTCAAATTGTTGAATGTGTCATTGTGGTTCTTAAATTTGTAAAGTCTTAGTTCAAGCAGTAGGATCAAAGCCATTCCTTTGTCTCTGACCACCTCTCCAGCCACTCTGTGCTGGGGGAGGTTTTATTGCAGATACATCCTATCTGAAAGATCTGATTCTTGTGTGGTAAGCTTCCTGCCCTTTTGTGGCTTCACTGTGTTGTGCATGGTGAACCAATACAGGAATTGAACCATATATTGGGTGTGGGGGAGGTTACCATTTTATGACTAAGGATATTGTTAGAAACAGTTGGAAGTCATGCACACAGAGAGACACACATTCTCACACACTCACTCAAACACACACACACACACACACATTCCCACATGCATACATACACACACACACACACACACACACACACACACACACACACACACATGTTCTTGCACATGCATACAGATGTTCACACATACACACATATAGTGCCTTGTCTTAGAACCATTTGGGGGGTTTCACGGTGGGCGGTGCTTTTACTGTGATTTGTATTGTGTGAACTGTTTTCCCAATAAAAGGCAGCAAGCGGAGGCCGGATTTGGGGTCATTTTGTGGTAGGATTCGACGTGCGTTCCTGAGATACCGACGAGGCCTCCCTTGCAAGTAAATCGATCGATCACTGACTGTCTTCTTTCGTTCATGATGAATAAGTCTCTAAACTAGCGGGGCTTGTGGAAACACAGACTCAACAAGGTGTTCAGCATTAAAATGGACACAGATGTAACTCTGTCTGTGAAGCTGGATTTAAGAAATAAGGTCTTAAAGGTATAAAAACACAGGTATTGCCATCTTCTGTCAATACAGAGCATGACATCACTGGGTTGGTTGGTTAGTTTCAGTCAAACGACTCACAATAGTCTATATTAGGTAACTAATAACAGAACCAATAACTCGAGGAAAATAAGGACAGTAAAACATCAGTTTAATGGGGTCACTGGCTGCACCTCGTGCCTGTCCCATCTGTGGCTTCCTGTTGGAAAACAATAACATTTATTATAAAAACATCGTCTTCCCTCAATGTAAAGTGAAGTTCTGTTCTGTGTGTTTGAGTGTTTACAGAGAGCGTAAAGCTAACTGTACCTTATAGGCTTTGTTTAGGAGGTGCAGCCCTCAGACACACCTCTGCACCTGTGTGGAGGAGGAAATCATCTTGGTTTACTTTCATTGATTTAAACATGTGGTCTCTGATATACACATGGTATCATTTGCTATGTGTTCTGTATTGTAAACATTTTTTTGTGCAAAACATGTGAAAATGAAATTAAATGTATTTTCTTCTTTACACATTTAAGTGGCCTAATCTTCAGAGCAGGTGATACAGAGCTGAGCTTGGCAGCTGGAGAAAAAGCTTTTGTGTAAAACTGGTTTCAAAGTAGCTGTTAGTCAGCCAGCAGGTGATAACAGCATCCAGGAAGCTCAGACTTTGTATCCAGTGTGTCTGAACTAGAGATGGACCGATCCGATATTACGTATCGGTATCGGTCCGATACTGACGTAAATTACTGGATCGGATATCTGCTAGAAATTAAAAATGTAATCCGATACATTAAATATAAAAAAAAAAACACCTCACAAAACTTGCGACACGGCGTAACTCGGCTCATAACCGTAGCACGTCGGAGCAGTGTGCTCACCTGATAGAGCGGCTGTGTGTATTTGTAGCCTCGCTACCAAACCAGCATTTCATCTCCGAGGAAGTTATCCCAGAGAGAAGTAAAGCAAGTGTGTAAGTTCATCTCTGAATGTTTGTAAAGCATTCCCACGTTAAGCTTAACAACCGATATATGGAGCGACTGCCTCTCTCTCTCCCTCCCTCACCTTCCTGCAGCTACTTCAATCGTGAAACTGATCAATGATCAGCTGATCGGCTTTTCTGTCGCGAGTCCGTCTCTCTTCTTTGTTTTTGGCCCACTTTGCACCAGAAAGAGGAAACCAGCGGCTGGACAACAGCAGCACGTTTAAGCTTGATAAGCTGTTGTTAGAATTTATTTAATATTACTTTCTACACCAGGATCCTTTTCTACGTAGCTGACGGCTGGTAACTGTGCAGGGGCGGATCTAGCAAAGTTTAGCCAGGGGCCGATAGGGGCATGAACAGGGAAAAGGGGCACAAAGACATACTTTTCTTTCTTATTCTGATTTAAAATGTCTAGCTTTTAATAAATAATTATCTGAATCTTACACCCAAAGTTTTAATCTGATGTAAAATATATAGAAGTCCATTACTGTATATAATAACTGTTAAGTCTAATATACCCTAGTAAGCTATAGTACTTTTTCCTTTGGGAAAGTACCATCTGTGCAGTCTGCAATTCTGTTGAAGAAAGATGTTGAATCTATTTAATTATTCTTGAAAAATAATTTAATTCTGTGCATTTTTTTTCACCCTGCATCAAATTAAAGTTGATTACGTCGATTAAGCATCATGAGGTGGAGGGTGGGGGTGGTTCCTATTTTTTTTTTTGCTGGGAGTTTGCAACCCTATTAGTTAGGTTGCTTAATATTTCTGCTAAGTACTCTTTAAAATACCAGAATAGGGAGGATGGAGTAGGTTTAAGTTTATTAGATTGATCAGTGTTGCTGAAATATGAAATATTTTGGGTGCAGTATATTTTTTACATACAGGTATAACAGAATAGCTTTAGTGTTATTGTTTATTTAAACTTGAGTATGAACTTATACAAAATGCAGCAAGATATTAAAAACAGTTTTATTGATTAAAAAACACTCTATATCGGATTCATATCGGTATCGGCAGATATCCAAATTTATGATATCGGTATCGGTATCGGACATAAAAAAGTGGTATCGTGCCATCTCTAGTCTGAACATTATGTGTTTCTGTGAGGTGGAGATCTAACAAAACAAACACTGCATGAGACTGTTGTGACTGTACCTGCATCGCATCTTCATTGTAGTAAACAGCACTCTCCTCTGGTGTGTCGTGTTCCCCTGTGAAGATGATCAAATTCATCCACAAAGGAAAAAAAAAAAAGATATTTTTGAAGGATGTTTGTTTTGTTTTTAAGCTGCTTGGTTTTTCTGGACTCACTCTTTGTTCTAAGATCTTTAAAGTCATTTAAAAAAGAGGTGACATTTTGATATTCATCTGCTCCTGAAATGTTCATAATTTTATTTACAGGACTGTAAAAACATGTCGCATGGAATAAGTTTCTTTAAATCAAAATAAGTTTCATCTCTAACTGCTCTGTGCTTTCCAGCACATATACTGTACCATTTCTGTTTTTCACTTGTGTGACTGATTCATAGATGTCAGCAGTACCTAAAGAAAAAAAACAAGTCAGGCTCACATTAATCATTTTATTACAGTTACACTAAAGATCAGAGCAAAAACAGAAACACTGTGTGAGTCAAAACCAGGAATGTAAGATCTTTAAATGTTCTTTGAAAAACAGCTGAACACAAACTGAACCTGAGAAATGTTTGTGTTAATGGAGGTTTTTTAAAAGTCAATATTAATAATGATAATAAAGATCAGTTTAAATACTGACCATATTGAAGAGAGTCGTACACATGAGTTTCATCCTGGTTGACTCCATGATTTGTGGAGGAGCCCGGACTGTGACTCTCAGACTGGATCGACCTAAAACAGGAAATAAACACAATAAACTCAAAAGTAACTGATGTTTGTTTAAAACAATAATAAAAAGTATTTTACCAACCTGGTGAAGCAGGAATCTGTGAAAGAGACAAATGTTATTACACATGTTTGTCATGTATAAATTGTTCCACTGATATTTAGTGTCATGAGATCAGAATACATGTATATGTGTGAATAATTAAAGTGTATGTAGTAAATAAACTCTCTAATACAGCATGAAAAGAAGAGGCTCTTACACTTGGACTGTCTGCAGCGATACAACAAGAGCAGGAGAATAATAATGAGAGAGACTCCACAAACCAGTCCAACCATCAACCACACAGGAGATGAAGAGCTGTCAGCTCCTGACACAGACGAGTGACAAACAGTAATAAAATATTGATAAAGTCTAATTATATTTTATAATTTACAACTTGATTTTATAAAGGTTCTCACAAAATAGATCCAAAATAGATCCAGGTGATTTCAAGCCTTAAACAGACAATCTAATGTTCCTTCTCAAGCATAAAACTCATTTACAAAAATCCATCAAATGTTTTGATCCTGCTCACCTTTAACTGACATCCAGCTCTGTGCTGACTCTCTTCCTGAGTACTGACACTTGTAGAAACCTTCATCAGACTTTGACACTGCAGAGATCTTCAGCTCCCCTCGGGGATCATTTTGAATAAGTTTGTCATTGTGATAGAAAAACACATTGGAAAGTATTTTTTGTGTTTTCAATCTGCAGCTCAGACTAACAGAAGCTCCCTCAGTCACAGGATGAACAGGATTCACCAGGATAGGACCATTATCATCATCTGTGAAACAATCACACACAATTGTTTCAGTCACATCAGCTGGTGCACACTTTTAGAAAAGCTGACATACAATAATAAAAACAGATTGTAAAAATGCTTTTCATTATGAAGATCTGATCTTGTGTATTTATAACAGCTGTATGAGTCGTACTATACTATACATGCACTATTTTACATGTGACTGCTGTAGTAGTGACGTGTAGTTTGAAAACAGCTGCAGGAGGGGAGGTGAAGCAGAATAGTTCATGGAGCTGTGAACAGTGCAAGTAAAATAAAGAAAGTTTGCAGCTCTGAACTCCCTGACTGGTTCTGCACTGAGGAGAACTCACACACAGCACAACCTTTGATACAGCTGCACATTTTTACATGATTATCTTTAGGAAAAAAAATCTTTGCTGACAGACACATTGAGGTTTTTAGAGGTTTAAATTCCCAGCTTTTTTGCTCTCTCCACATTTTGCAAATTGGATTATGGAAAGATCGAGTGAAATGAGGCCAACAGCCAAAATATTTTGATCCTTTAGTGCCTAACACTGTCTGAAATTCTCATTTTTGTTTGTTCCGCCACATAGAATTACTTCACATACAGCAAAGCTGGGATAAATGAAAAAAAAAAAGTATAATAACATACTCTGTACAGTGATGTTGACTGCACTGCTGAACTCTCCTGATCCAGACTCACACCAGTACACTGCAGTATCTGACTCTGATGTGTAGATGTTACATGTGGATCCAGTCATTTTCGTACAGACAGAGTACACTTGGCCGTAATCAGAGAACTTCCTCACTCTCCACTCAGTGAAGTTTCCCTTACAGGTCACTGAGACAGAGTCAAAGGTGAAGTGTTGCACTCTGTCAGGACTCACTGTGAGAGACGCTGCTGAATGAACATCTGGAAACAACATGCAGTGAAGAGACAAAGCTCACAGATGTTAGGATTCAAAATATCACAGTGAAAATATTTGTTTGTTTGCTTTTGTTCTGAAGATCAGTGATAATATTTCGGTAAGATACAATGTTTGTTTGGTCAAACCATGATCTTTATTATGAAAACTTTATAACCTATATTTTAAATTGGGTCCAATAAAAGTGGTCCAGAATTAAAAAAAAATCAGAAAACCCACATAAAATAAAAATTAAACATTAAAAATGGAAAGAACATAAACAAATATTTTTTTTTCTGTATGAAGGAAGTTGTACCAATGTCTCCAGAGTACTGTCTCCTCAAGCTGGAAACATTTCACTGCCACTGAACCATCTGGGTCTCTCAGTAATAATCTCACGGCAACATTAGAAGCTACTTGAAGTTTCTGTAAACCTGCTTTCCTACAGTTTGTCCACAGTGTGCATGTTTGTTGTTGCCCAAGCAAATATCTTCATCATCTGTCATGTAATAAGATGTCTGACATTTGTGACCTTATTACAGACAGTTTAACATCAGCAAATCTTACATGTTTGTTCTCTTTGCTTCTACAAATCATGACAGCACTCTTACAACACTCCACATCAAAACCGGAATATATGTGAAGGAGCTGCTGGAGCAGCCAGACAGGTGAAAATATTCTTACAGTTGTAAGTACTGGGTCCATTGCACTAGGGGGTCACAGACCCAGATCCTATCATCTCTGTTGTTCAGGGCAACTTGTACACTCCCACACCCCTACATGTGTCTCTACTTCTCCTAATCACCCTGCTTTATATATATTGTGTCACTCTGTTAATGTTTGTCGATTTTTATTTTATTTATTTATTTAACCAGGAAGATCATGAATCTGTTAAGTTCCTGCCCCGTGTCTCCTTCCATCTGCCTCACTGTGTGCATTTTGGTCATCCTCACACACTCTCTGACATTATCATAGCTCTTAATAAAAATATTTAATATTTCTGCAGAATTCTTTCTAAAACTTTTCATATTATACTGGCCAAGTTAAAAACATATAATTATCAGGACTTTATCAGCTTTAACCCTGATCAGCACTAATAGAACAGACAACACTGAGTCTGACAACAAGCCCTGAGTCACAAATACAGTAAAATAAATGGAAAACAAAGGAGCCGAATACTGACATGATTAAGATGATCCTGACTTTTTTTTTTTATCTTTTTCCATCTCTGAGTGAAGTTAGCTCTCTATCTTTTGTCTCCCTGTTAAATACAGCAGCTGGACCTTTAGCTAGCACTCTACCTACAAACTTTTTTTTTTTTTTGCTGTATGTTTGTATGTTTGTTTGTATTTGAAATTAATTGCTACTTAAAAACCGTTGCAGCTCTGAGTCATTATTTTCAGTGTTTTCCACCTGATACAGATCACCCTGAATATACTTCAGTATTTTGCTGTAATGTTTCTGTCATAGTTCTGTGATATTGTCTGTTTCACAGATTCCTGCTACAGTGCACGAGGTATTTTCCAGCTGAACTTAGTGAAACATAGGTCATTTTTAATTACAAAACATGAGCTTAGTGAAACGACAGAGAGAAACAAACTGACCTGCAGACCAGACAAACTTATATTTACTGTCATCAGTGTGATACTCTGGGTATCCTCTTCCAGCTCTGCACATATATCCTGCTGTGTGTGTCTGTCCATGAATGATGTAGGAGTCCTGTGCAGTCCCACTGCCATCAGGTAGCAGCTCATGACTGGAGGATTTCTCTGATAGATCAGGAACAGCTTTATACCAGTAGAAGCTCCATCCTGCAGACGGATGTTCAACCTGACAGTTCAGAGTTACTGAGGCTCCAGGACTCAGCCATGATGGAGACACAGTGAGGACAGGACGGGGTTTATCTGTTCAACAAAGATTTTCTCTCAGTGAACATGTAGTACAGTCTCTGAACAGTGAGCTCAGTTTATACAAAGAATAATAATCTCAGTCTATATGAACAGAAACACATTTTACAAAGTGTTCAAACAGCTTAAAGCAAATATGACTTACTGTCAGAAACTGTCAGTGTGACTGAATCACTCCACTCTGTTGTGTTATGCTGTGAACTTTTCATTCTGCCCTTACAGCGATAGTTTCCACTGTTGGATGATGAAGCAGATCTAATCCTGTATTCATTTTGATTTGGAGGTTTTATGATGCTGTTTGTTTCCCACTCATAATCCCACTCAGTGTCTCCTCCATGGATCTCACATCTGACAGTGATCGTCTCTCCTCTGTATATCTCAGACCAGTTTGGATACAGAGTCACAACAGGCCTGTTTGACACTGTTAATGTTCAAGAAAGTACAATAAAAACACATGAAAGACAAAAGGTTCAATTACAATCAGATGTAGTGCTTTGTAGGAAGTTACATTTAAACTCACCAGTTGTGTCAATCCAAACTGACTCACTGTCCTCTGTGTAGTAAACTGGTTCTCCTCTTCCTCCTCTGCAGCTGTAGAGTCCTCCCTCTGAGACACTGATTTGTTCATTTGTCAGAGGTTCATAAGGTTTCCTGTTTCTGTACCAGTAGTATTTCCATCCAGATGATGATGATGATGATGGGTTCACAGAGCAGGTCAGGGTCACACTGCCCCCTACTGGAACAGCTGTCCTATCAGCTCTCAGTTCAGCCTTTGGTTTAGCTGCAGTTCAGTTTAGAACAAGAACATAAAAGTAAAAATGACTGAATCAGAACCATTTAAAGAACTGGATGACAGTGAAATGATAACAGTTTGATCAACACTATGGTTTATTTGTATTTACAGTTAATTACATACATGCATGGTTCAAATAATTTATTTGAAGTATGAGTGAGTTTATTGATCAGTAATGAGAAAGTAAGCCTGGTTAATAAGATCTGGTTGTATTTTGAACAGTTGAGAATTGCTCCTAAATGAATGTGAGCAGTTATGGTCATAGTGTTTCCAGTTTAGGTTTTAGTTTAGCCCTCGCCACTGTTAATGTTGTTTTGTTTTTCACTTTATAATTAGCCCTTTTTGCTTAATCTGGGCCCAGGAACCAAGTCATGAACTTACAAGCCATGTTCCTATGGACAAGTATGCTAAGAATGTCATTCATGTGGCGGAACCAGCCCCTTTCTCATGTTTCAAGACTGAAAAGGCTATGTTTTGTAGGACTGCTCTAGCTGCCTCTAAGGCTAAGATTTAGCCTTGTAAACAATGTTTTCATAGAAAATTGCACAGAAAATGTTTGCTGTGAGGCCGAACTGAGCCTCTGTGGGACAGAAACCTTGATCAGGTTGGATCCAGAGGCTGGGTCGGAGGTCTCAATCTGCTCTGGATCCCCAGAGGAGCTCGTTTCAGCCTCCACTGGGGTCGCAGAGGAATCTGCGCAGCAGTTTTCAGTGTCAGCTAGGGGTTCTGGAGAACCCACGCAGCCACTGGTGACTTCCACGCCAGCCGAGCCTGTCCAGCATCCTGCCGCATCACCTGCAGCGTCACCACCTGCTGCGTCGGCTGTCTGTTCTGGGGAGTCCGCCTAGCCAGCTGTTCAACCACCTGCGGCTGCCACGCCCTCATCTGGTCATGCCTCGCCTGGTCCTGGCTTGTCTGGTCCTCCTTTGTCTGGTCCTGCCAAGCCATGTCCAGTGTGCCTAGCACCTGCCAAGCCACGTCCATGGCCTGCTCGTTCATGCACATGCGGCTGTTGGCCAGTTCATGCACACACCACTGACAGCCGCCAGCCAACCCACCAGATAGTCCTCGCACACGTCACCGCCGGTCGCCAGCCTAGCCACCAGAGGACTGTCAGCCACACCTACACTGCAGCCATCGTTCCCTTCCACGCGTCCGACCTCCAGACCTGCTTCGCCACACTCACTGCCGCCTTCCCCACAGTTGGCCTCCTGATGTGCTCCAGTGTCACTCCTGGCCCCGCGGTCAGCCTCCTGACCCACCTGATTATGGACTCTTGTGCTACCGACCTCTGGGTCGACCCCTGGAATTATGTGCTGGACTCTTGAGTTGTTGTTATGGATTCAGGGCTCCAGTGTTTTGTTTTGTTTGTTTTGTTTGTTTGTTTATTTTGGGGGGTTGCTGTTTTGGTTAGTCTCAGGCACAGTTAACTGTGTTTTATATTCCTTTGCTGTGGAAGCTGACATTTCCTGTCGATGTGCACAGATGTCTTTTGGCCACACTGATAAGCACGGTGAACATCACCGCTGCCATTACAGTGAGCAGTTTGGATGTGATTTTCAGCTGAGCTGTTAGGAATGCTGGGAACAAGGGGCCTTTCTCAATATGCGTACTTGTGCGTACTTGTGTTCTCGTGTACTCGTGATACGTCATCAGTCAGAGACCAAGTACTGTTCCAATTCGAAGTACGCATCAAACCGAGAACGCGAAAAAGTCCCGGATGTGTTCTCGCTCCGCCAGTTTTATCGAGCATGCATCGGTGGTGACTTGTGTGGACTTGGTACAGCTAAATATCCCAGAATGCATTTCGTCCGAAACTCAGACAAAGGCCGTTTCTCAATTCTCAAGTACGTGAGTACGTATCGCGTTCTCGGCCAGTACGTACTCGCCGAGAACGCGATGCGCACTCACGTGCTTTGAGAATTGAGAAACGGCAAAGATGTCAGTGTTTGTGTAGCACAACAGGCCAGGTTTATTAGCCGAGTGCCTATCTTGTCATTGAAACCTGAGACTGTTGAACCGTAATGGTGATCCACGCCTAGGAGATCTGGACCTCTGCTGAAATCTTCTGTTCCTGCTCGATCAACTCATATTCCAGAGATCAGGAAACTGACTCACACTTCTGAACTGTGGTAGGACTCCACCATAATCTCTGTTACTGCGACACACAGAGGACTTAATCCAAGAACTGATTCCACACCAGACTGTGACTGTGAAAGGTTCTCTCTGTAAATCTGTGGACAGCTGATTTTGTGCTTTCAGTGTTGTAATTCCATTCATTGTGTTGGTGTTGTACTGGTAACTCACTGTGTTACTGATTATTCCTAACCAGCCACTCTGCAGGTCTAGTGAGTGAACTGAGTCGACTTATATTGATTAGAGTTTGAAGAGCAGCTGAAAGAAATCTGGTTAACCCTAAAGGAGCTAACACAGGTTAACTTCAGCATTTGTTCTGCACTTCATGTATTAGAGCTGCACAGCAGAGAAGTTACTCTGGTGTGTTTTTTTTCTCTTTACTGTGAATAAAAAGCTGCTTTTCACAGTTTTTGTTACCAGACTGAAAACAAAACAATTTCCTGAGCAGCACAAAAGGCTAGGGATGGGAATCGAATCCCAGTAGTAGTAATTCCTCAGAGTTGTTAGTCTGCTTGCCTTATTGGTTCCACTTGTGATACAATCAGTTGATTTGAGTTTGTGTGTGTCATGATATGCAAGGGCAGATTGTATGGAGTGAATGAGGTGTGGACCGAAGCGCAGACAAACAGAAATTTAAGTGGATTGTTAACAAAGGCAACATTTTATTTGGCTAAATAACAGTACTAACGGAAATTAAACTGAATTAAACTAAATATTACATACTACTTGAAAATGAGGGAATACACAACAGGAGGGAGATGCAGCTGAACCTAATCTGGCATTACAAGACAAAGGGGAAGCAAAACTCAGAAGACGAGACTGTCAAAGTAAAACAGGAACCAAGAGACATTCACAAGGATGCAGACTTAGCACTGTGATGTGGCAACACGTTCTCACTCCTTAAGCGTAATATTTTACGCTAGGTGACAAATCATCAACATTTTACACTTTCGGGTACCCAACACGTTCCTAAATGACGAGATCGGAAAAATGACAAAACATGAGAACCGTTTGGACTCAATCTACACATTTTCGTTCATTTTCTTAAAATTGCTTTCAAAAACACTATTTCATGTCATTTCTGTGATGGTTAAGGTTAGGAATAGGGTTATGGTTAGGGTTAGGGATAACGTTACGTTTAGGGCTGGAATACATGGCTGGAACGTCTATTACCAACGGGACCATCATTCCACTGAAATTCATCCATAACCCGCCGCGTACCATCAGAACGCGGCAGGTCACCTTTCGCGTTCCTCACGAACGCCGCGGGACGTGACAAAACGTCGGTATGCTACGCCCCGGGAGTGAGAACGGGCTGGATGTGGATACATGAGTGGCTAGGGAAATCATGGTTACATGAAACACGGAGACAAGAGTAACTAAACGTGGGACAGGGAAAGCATAGTGACAAAAAATTAGGAACTATAAATATAACATAAGCAGAAAACAAAGAGAAGCAAACCTACACTAGAGACATGACAGACTAAACCTAGGAGGCACAGGAAATAAACCTAAAAACTAGAAATCACCAAAATATAACCAGAAACTAACTGAAACAAAGTATATTAATAATCAAAAAACACAAACACAGAGTCACAAGACTCCGGACCATGACTGTGTGCTGGAGGAGGAAAATGGTGGCACAGCCTACAGTGTGGATATGGACATTTCTTTTATTTTTATTGCACAAAAGAGATCAAGATGTTAAAATAGAGACTGCATCCAGGATAGAAACAGTTGCATTATACTGCTAACACAACGTTGACTCTTCAAAAGCACCTACACAGACAGCATGCTAATGCTCAGCTAGCCAAGAACCCAGAGTGATAGCTGCATATATGCTGACCCTAGCCCAGCAGCTAGACCTTAAGTTTCAACAGGTAACTAACTAATGAGAATATGTTTTCATATTCATGTTTCTACACTAGTGTTAGAAGAGGACCTCGCTTTAAAGCCTCTATTTGCTGGCTGTGTTGTCATACCTAAATACTAAGGGATTTGTGTTGGTCTGCGGCAATGTAGCCTATATATTTATACTGATAAATGATCATTATGAGATAATGTGTTTCTAGTAATTTTATGGAGAATCGTGAAAGTGATGCAAAAGTTGTATAATGAATTACTTTCTCGTTGGAGTAACAAAGTACCTTGTTGAATTTATTTTAAGAAAATTGTTCTGTGTTCTGTCATTACTTTATTGAGTAATGACTAGGGATGGGTACCGTTATCGGCACCGGTTCTGACATAAACGGTAGTAACCAGACCGAAATGTAGCACACATTTAGTGGCCGAGCTACAGATTAAAAATGCCCAAGGCGAAGCGGTCAAAGTCTGGCTGTACTTCACAGCAAAAGATGCAAACTCAGCAGCCTGCAACAAGTGCTTTAAGCTGATACTGTGCAAAGGAGGTAACACCTCGAATCTGATGAAACACCTGGCGACGTATAGCGTTTTTTTAAAAGCCGAGACATGCACCGTATTTGATAGCTTGCTGCAAGACCTCACACCGTGCACATCTACTGCGGGTGTGGTGCCTGTTATCGGACCCGGAGTTAGCAACATCCCCCAAGAACCTGAAGAGGAGAGTCCTGGCCCCTAGTGTAGTGTAGCAGAAATGATGACTGATGATGATGGCAGCAGCAGCCGTTCTTCTCTGCGTGAGTAGCTTAATGTTGTTCGTGTGTAATTTACGTTGAGTAGGCTAACCACGTTATTACATTAATGCATGTAAGGTGAACTAGCAAACACCGTCGTAGTTACATGCGGCTGTCTTCTTGTTTGATGGCAAATACTCCTTCACCCTGGCCAAAAAGGCTAAAATGACCAAAGAAAAAGTGGAAAACAGCTAAACATGAGAGGTTTTTGGACAAAGTTTGTGTTTTTTCCATTGTTTAAGCACTGCTTCCAGCCAAGAGTGATACCATATATGCCCTATAGCTGCAGAAAAGGCTAACATTGTTATCTTTTTACAAAAAAACAGGTAAACATGAGAGGTTTTTGGACAAAGTTTGTGTTTTCCATTCTTTAAGCACCGGTTTGAGCACCGTTTAAGCACCGGCACCGTTTCAAAAGTACCGGTTTGACATCGGTATCAGATAAAACCTAAACAATACCCATCACTAGTAATTACCCCAATACTGACCACAACAAAGAAGGGAAATGCATGCAATTAATTTGCACTTTAATTGTAATGTCTTTAATATCCCAATGAGAATCGATAGGAAAATCAAATTGGAATCAAATTCATAAGTCTTATCGATAATGGAATTGGATTTGTGAAATTCTTACATATTCCCATTCTTACAAAAGACAGATACAAAGCTTCAAGAAAAATAAATATTCTTGCTTATTTTGTTAACAAAAATAATATGGATGAAAGATCTTTAACTTACATGATACAGTCAGTGTGACTGAATCACTCCACTCTGTTTTTTTATATTGTGAACTTTTCATTCTTCCTCTACAGCGATACTTTCCACTGTTGGATGATGAAGCAGATCTAATCATGAATTCACTTTGATTTGGAGGTTTTATGATGTTGTTTGTTTCCCACTCATAATCCCACTCAGTGTCTCCTCCATGGATCTCACATCTGACAGTGATCGTCTCTCCTCTGTATATCTCAGACCAGTTTGGATACAGAGTCACAACAGGCCTGTTTGACACTGTTAATGTTCAAGAAAGTACAATAAAAACACATGAAAGACAAAAGGTTCAATTACCATCAGATGTAGTGCTTTGTAGGAAGTTACATTTAAACTCACCAGTTGTGTCAATCCAAACTGACTCACTGTCCTCTGTGTAGTAAACTGGTTCTCCTCTTCCTCCTCTGCAGCTGTAGAGTCCTCCCTCTGAGACACTGATTTGTCCATTTGTAACAGGTTCATAAGGTTTCCTGTTTCTGTACCAGTAGTATTTCCATCCAGATGATGATGATGGGCTCACAGAGCAGGTCAGGGTCACACTGCCCCCTACTGGAACAGCTGTCCTATCAGCTCTCAGTTCAGCCTTTGGTTTAGCTGCAGTTCAGTTTAGAACAAGAACATAAAAGTAAAAATGATTGAATCAGAACAATTTAAAGAACTGGATGACAGTGAAATGATAACAGTTTGATCAACACTATGGTTTATTTGTATTTACAGTTAATTACATACATGCATGGTTCAAATAATTTATTTGAAGTATGAGTGAGTTTATTGATCAGTAATGAGAAAGTAACCCAGGTTAATAAGATCTGGTTGTATTTTGAACAGTTGAGAATTGCTCCTAAATGAATGTGAGCAGTTATGGTCATAGTGTTTCCAGTTTAGGTTTTAGTTTAGCCCTCGCCACTGTTAATGTTGTTTTGTTTTTCACTTTATAATTAGCCCTTTTTGCTTAATCTCCGCCCAGGAACCAAGTCATGAATTTACAAGCCATGTTCCTATGGACAAGTATGCTAAGAATGTCACAACAGGCCTGTTTGAGACTGTTAATGTTCAAGAAAATACAATAAAAACACATGAAAGGCAAAAGGTTCAATTACCATCAGACGTAGTGGGTTATAGGAAGGTACATTTAAACTCACCAATTTTGTCAATCTTGATTGACTCGCTCCACTCTGTGTATTGAATTGGTTCTCCTCTTCCTCCCCTGCAACTGTAGAGTCCCTCCTGTGAAACACCGATTTGTCCATTTGAGTAGAAAACCGCATTCAGTGAAGTCACAGTTTCATGAGATTTGTATCTTTTCCAGAAGAATTTCCATCCAGATGACGAAGGGTTCATTGAACAGGTCAGGTTCACACTGCCCCCCATTGGAATAGCTTTCTTGTCACTACTCAGTTTGGGCTTTCGTGTATCTGCATCTTCAGTTTAGAGAAAGAAAACATAAAAGAAAATCACTGAATCAAAACCATTTCCAAAATATTAGATAAATTTCCCGGTTTGTTGAGTCTCAATTTCTGCTACAACAAAATGTTAGGGTGAAAATTGGGTGTTGACAACATGAAACATGAAAGCAGGGATGATGATATTGTTATTATTATTATTGTTATTATTATTAGTAGTAGTAGTATTATATGTAACAGATGTAACATGCCTGGAACACCTCACCCAGGAGGCATCCTTGTCAGATGTTTGACTGACCTAAACTGGCTCCTTTCAGTGTGGAGGAGTAGCGGCTCTAATCTGAGCCTCTCTCGATTGGCCATGCTCCTCACCTCTCTAAAAGAGAGGCCTGCCACTTTTTGGAGAAAGCTCATTTCCACCGCTTGTATTGATCTTGTTCTTTTGGTCACTCCCCAAAGCTCTTGACCATAGGTAAGAATGGGGACATAGATCGACTAGTAAATCTAGAGCTTTTAGGGTCAGCACTCTCTTCACTACAATGGACCAGTACAGCGTCCGCATCACTGCAGCTGCGGTATCAATCTGTCTACTGATGCCCCGCTCCCCTCTTCCTTCACTTGTGAAAAAGATCCCGAGATACTTAAAACTGCCTGAAGTGGAGGAGTTTTAACTCGCATCATAATTCTGTCTTTAATAATTATGAACAAAATCAGTGACAAAGGGCAGCCCTGGAGGATTCCAACATCTGAGTCCGACCTATTGCTGGCAATGCAAACCAAGCTCTTGCAACAGTTGTATAAGGATCAAATGGCTTGTAGCAACGGGCCAGACAGCCCATACTCCCAGAACACCTCCCACAGAACACTCTGAGGGATATGGTCGAATGTCATCAACAGGTTCTACTAGTGGACAGTTGCTCCTTTCCAGCATCCTGGTATACAGTTTCCCAGGGAGGCCGAATAGTGTCTGGAATTGCCAGAATCCAGAAAGTCCAAATGTCCCTTTCCTTGTCTTCTTTGAACTCCTCCCACACCCAGGATTTTCCTTCAGCCACTGCCCAAGCCATGTTTTTCTTTGCCTGCCACTACCGATCAGCTGCCTCCAAAGTCCCACAGGCTAACCCAGAGGTTCCCAAAGTGTGGGGCCCGCCCCCTAGGGGGGGCACAGAGCCATTGCAGGGGGGGCGCGGTATGAAAAGAAAAAAAAAAGAGCGCTTGGATACTGTGGACAGGTTTTTGACGGGGCTCCCACATAAACGCAAAGCAGGAGATGAAGCATCGCCAAATATGTTTCCAAACCAACTTCCATAGCCAAAGACAGGAAAATATGGTGAAGCATATCTTCCCTTTGGCTTCACCTGCACAAGTGCCAAGGTAGGTCTCCCCTGCAAAATTAGTTTCCCTGCGTCGGGGGCACGCGCTGGGCTCTCCAAATCACGGACAAACAGTATCCCACATTCTTGATTTTTAGTTCACAAACACTTCTTGTAATAACTAACTACTCCTGACATTTTGGACATGTTAGCTCTTTATGCAGTACAGTTACAGCGGGATACAAATAATATCAGGCTGATCCTGCCGTAATTTGTTCCCCCGGTTCAAATCACGGACAAACAGTATCCCACAGCTGTTTATGTGTTTAAACCCATTTTGCACAGAAAGACATTTTTTGAAAAATGTATTGATAGCAATGTTGAATATTATTACACAGGAAAAAAAACAACTACACGTAAAATAATTACACCGTGACACCTCTGCCTTTCTAAATGGAGGGACAGTAACTGCGTGTGTATATGTAAGCGTGTAAAACCTGAAGATAGTCAGATTAACAGCAACAGTATTTTGTCTCTATCTGCCATTCTGCAATTTATCTCATGTAAACAATAACGTGGCGCACAGCATGACGTGAAAAGAGGCACATACCTTTGACGTTGTGTGACGAACTCCGTTATCCTCGTCCACACGTAAACGCAAAAAAGGAGTTTTAAATAATCTCCGTTTTCGGTGAATCGCAACGCCGTTTACGTGTTGACGAAAAGCCCAAACCATAGAAACAGCTGCGTTTTCAAAAATACCCGTGTAGGTGTGGACGTAGCGTAAAAGAGTTAGTAGTATATTTTATTACTACCTGTAATTTATTGCCGTTTACTTGTATTTGCTTAATTGTTTACTAAATGTTTGAGGTGTGAAATAAACCGCAATGGAGTTTGTAAACAAAATATGGGTGTGTGTGTTTGGAGGATGTGTTTGTGCGGGGGGGATAGGGTGGGGGGGCGAACATTTTTCTTGTAAAAAAGGGGGGCCTGGCAAAAAAAGTTTGGGAACCACTGGGCTAACCAAGCCCGATAGGACTCCTCCTTCACCCTGATGGCTCCCTTCACTTTTGCAGTCCACCAGCTGGTTCGGAGGTTACCACCAGGATAGGCACCAACCACCTTTCAGCCACAGCTCAGTGCACCACCCTCAGCAACAGGGATTACCTGGTGTTCCTGGGATACACAACCCTCTGCTACGATGAGGTAGCAAGACACAGAGTGCATATAACAATAATAATAATAAAAATAATACACGTTAACTGGACTGTGTAAGTGCCTGGCTGTGACTGGCTCGAGCCAGAGGACCTCAGTATAAAGAGCGAATGGCTTTCCACTTACAGAGGAAAATTTGCCCAACCAGTTGCATAAGTGTTATGTTGTAACTTTTAACGTTTGATCTGCGTCTTGAAGACGTAAGCAGCAGTGAGCTGCCATTTATTTTCAAACTGTTTTCTCCTCTTGTGGTCAGTCTTGGGAGGTTAACTATTGTTTTTTTGGTTAATTTCTTTTGGGTTTGTAATCTCAGTTTACAGTAGACAGTTCTGTGTGTTTCTCATTTTGGGTTAAGTCCTCTGTTAGTAAATCTGTGGAATAATCAAAACATCTATTCTTTATTTAAATGTTGTTTCTGTGCCCCCTTGTGACTTGGGGATAACTGATGCGTTTTCATGTTGGATCTCAGCTTCAATGACAGGACATAAGATGTAAATGTAATCACACATTTATAAAGCACTTTTCAAAGTCCATATTTTAAAGTGCTCTATAGGAGCAACAGAATAAAGTAGAATAAAGTGACAAATAGAGGAAAAGGTCAGTTAAAAGAATTTCTAACAAAGACAGGGGATTTTATTAGATAATACGGGACTGCCACAGACAGTAGTTGCAGTTTAAAGATGAACAGTGTATAACTGCTGCTATGATTATCCTTTCTACTCTCA
Organism: Oreochromis aureus; assembly: GCF_013358895.1. Taxonomy (NCBI): domain Eukaryota; kingdom Metazoa; phylum Chordata; class Actinopteri; order Cichliformes; family Cichlidae; genus Oreochromis; species Oreochromis aureus. The sequence goes on from NC_052944.1 coordinate 26,135,261, forward strand.
GTGTGGCTGTGAGTTTAATGCTCTTGGGTTTAGAGCAAAAATAAAACAAAGCATGGTTTGTTAAGTAAGTCTTGTAGATGCCTCCATCAGAAATAGTGATCACAGCCTCTGAGCTCAGTGGAACAAAGAAAGTCTGCAAACCCACCACATCTGTCACACACATATTCCAGCTGCAGGTTTATTTCTCCCCTTCTTCTGCAACCTTGACTTCAAAACTAGGTGAATACCTGAGAATGACCAGATGAGCCCACCTTGCATGAACTTGCATGAATTAAGTACAGCTCCACACACATTTGCAAATCTGCCACAGCAGAAGTGCAGCAAAAGTCAGGTTTAAATAGACAGACAGCTGAAAAGCTGATGAGTTGTAATTTGATTACTTGCCTGTATTTTCAATGCTTTAAGCAAAATTTTAAGACTGTTCAGACATTATGCATGCTTACAGATTAATTTACACATTTAGTCAAGATTTAAATTTTTCTTTTTTGCCATTATAAAAAAATATAAAATGTAATTTATTTTTACCAATTTAAGAAACAAATTTCATCACTCTAAATAAAAATTACTTATTGATTATACACAGATTGAAATACGCACACAAAAAGTCACTATCATTCAAACACCAAATGACAGGAAAAAAGTATTTTTTGTCCTTTTTCCAGTAGAGCCCATAGACATGTAAATATGTGCCACTGTACAAATCTGTGAAGAGGTGTAAGCCCAATGCAGGAGACAAAATTACATAAATAATAAGGAGCTCTACCAGCTGATCGGTCTTTAAAAAGGGATAACAAAAGAACAAAACAAGTACACTGACAAGGAAAAAAGGAACGATTTGGGCATGACTGGAAATGAAAGACAGGTGAAAACCATCTGCAAAGTCGCAAGTGATATATGTGATATAAAACAATTTCTTACCTTCAGCCATTCCATGGATGACTGTACTGAGCACTAAAATAATGAATAGAACTTCATCAGACATTAAACAACTGACGAAATCAAAATCAATATAAATTAAGGCTTTTTTTAAAGATGAATCGTAATCATCAAATTTCTGTGCTCCTACTTGTCAAACTAAACAATATAACTAAAATAATTGTAACACAGTGTGTAACTATAAATGATCCAGCATCCAACATTCAGTAAAAAAAACTCACAAGTCTGCTTTGTTCCAGCTCTCAGGTAAACAGGTTAAAGCAGTGACACACTGTAATTCTCACAGATCAGAAATATTTTCATTAATCACTGCCATTCAAACAATGTCAGATGTGTACTTACAGAAAAAGCCCATCATGCAGAGCAAAGAGTGCCCCATCGTCACATCCAGCCTGCTGCTCTCTGATCCACAGATAATCTCAAACAGTTTTACTCTGCAGGAAAAAGAAAGACAGAAAAGAGTTGTGTATCGTACAGATAAGACAAGAGTATTTTTTTTACAGTTTTTTCTTCTGATTGGTGTCTCTGTGCTTCCTTCCCTTTTCCACAAAACTCAAACAGTGCCTGTGGCTTTGACCGCAGCACTTGTGCGACATGTTTAATTTCCTGTGCATTGCAAACATAGATGTTTGTTTCTTGCGTTGTGTTGTTTCCTTTCTCTATAATATACAAATGTGTTCTTTTACTTGAAGTCAACATATTTGACCAGGTCAAGTTTTTTTATCATTTAAACTCTGACAAGTTTTTGCAGCGTCCTGTGTATCATTATCACGCTGCAATATTCCACTTGCAGCAGACTGGGAGTCACTGGGAGAGGACGTACCAAAACACCTTTTCTGCTTTGCAGGCTGTATTTTAATATTCAGTCTTTTAAATGAAGAAAATTATGAGAAACTATGTTGAAATTCTTATTTCATGCTGCATAAAAACATGTAGATTTTATTTGACTGTTAGCTGAAAGATCATCATACAGTACTGTGGTGAAAAAGGTTCTTTTGAGCTCAGCATAGACCTATGAATGTTTTTACCTTGTGGTTAAATTCTGGTTTTAGGTTTGGTTGAGACCCAAACACAGGAGACTAACCTGTGAGTCATCACAAATTCTTCCATATGAAGAACTTGTGATGACCCAACTTACACCCTTCAGTAAACATAAATAAGTAAATCAGAATAATACACTCTATGGTTTGACAGAAGTACAGCCAAACATATCAGTGTACACTGATATGTCAGAAGATATTACCCTGTCCCTACAATATGAGTGAATGAACTCTACCATTACCAACACTTATTCATTGTTTTCATTTTTGCTGTGGATTGTAATTATGTGAGATGCCAGGATGTTTTGTTGTGTATCTAATTGTGTTATAATAATTATTCCTTAAAAAATTTTATTTTTATATTTTTACTCATGTTGCCATAGTAACTTTAAAATTTGAATTCATACTTAGTAAATTCACAGAGCATTGCAACAAACCACATGTTGCTTCGTTGTGTTAAACATTTCACTCATAACTGGATCTAACTTCCAGTTCCTCTTTACACATGCTGAGGTTAGATAACAAGAATAAAATGACAACACACTCACACCAGAGCTAAAGTGTTTTTAAGAGACATCAAGTTTCAACTCTGTGGAAGTTGTGTCATCTGATTTTTTCGCCAGTTAATAATGCAGAAATGAAAGCACAGTGTCTATAATAAATTGAATTGTTCTTACTATTTCAGTTCTAAAGGCTGATGGAGAAAAACATGATATCACTGAGGGGTTTTTTAAGTGCAGAGATGGTGCAGATAAGCCTGTAGCTGTGTGAGAACTTTCAGTTATACTTCATGGTTTGTGAACCAAACCACGTACAGACTGACTTTCAAAAGGCCACAAAGTTTTATTCATTCATGTTCATGTTTGGTCACAGAAGCACAAACTTCTTAACTTGCAGCTAAAATCTTGCCTCTCCATGTTTGTTTGTTTGTTTGTTTGTTTGTTTTGTGTGTTTTTTTTTAAGTAATGTTGTGACCTATATGTGGAAATGTGGAAATATTTCTTCTGTTTTTTGGGTGAGATTATTTCTAAATTATTTCTCCTAAAAATGTGAGATTTAAAGTAAGAATTGCTTTATGGTGCTCAAATGGTGAAACAATAAAAATACAGATCAAACTGGAAGATTTATCACCATATATTTGATTATTGTACTGTTGAGCCTCATCCTCATCCTCGATGACTTTACACTGTCTTTACTAAGATCAGAAACAAGTGTAGCCAATACAAATATTCATAGCAGCGAATTATTTTGATAAAAGAAAGTAACAGAGACACAGAGCATACAAGTAAATGGTTCTACTTTTATTTATTACACTGTTACTCGATAATAAAGTGACGACATGCAAATTATTAAGCAGAAAAATATAAACAAAATCAGTGCAGTCAGAAACTTCTTCTGTGCTTCTATCTATTAGGTTACAACTCTGAGTTTTATCAGTATTTCAGATTTTTTGATCACAGGCTTTCTTTCTAAAACAGGTGAGCAGGTTTATCTGTGGACAGTCATGCTGAGAAAATGAAACTCGACATTTGGCAAAAAATCTGCTTGATGTCAGATCAGTTTCTATTATTACAAACAGTTTTTTATGTTTCACTGTAAAGCATTATATGTATGTGTGTTTTTCTCCTAACTCTGGGTGTGAAATGAGACATTTTACACACAAAAGAAAATAAAATTCACACTTTATTTATGTGTTAAGTCTTATTTGTAAGTTCGGTCGTCATCAGTTTTTTTATATACTTGATACAGACAACCTGAGACAGCAACAGGAGAGCAGGTCCTTGTATTCACAAGTACCACAGACAGTAATTCTGTTATACAGGAAGTACAAGGAAATATTAAACTGATCTGAGAACAGAAATCACAGTTTAAGCAGCTGAAGAGGCTTAAAATAATAATACGCAGTAGAAATAGAAACAGTCCAAATAAATGAATATAATAAATAAGTAAGGGTTAAAAGGGGAGATAAAAGTTGGAATATTTCACTGAAACTATGGCTGAAATGTTAAAAATGTGTTAAAATGACTAAAGTTAAACATAGATTTCTGGAGGCATCACAGACAAAAAATAATAATGACTAAAAATAGTGACAAGCTGTTAAAACTATAAAGACAAAAAAATGTGGATTAATAGCTGAGATAGTTGATTAACCACAAGCTGAATGTAAAGTGAGGTGGAAAAGGCTGTAACTAGAGTGCATATTAAAAATAGTTTGGTAAGTTTAATAAAAGTATTAATGTCGGGTTGTTGAGAGTTACAAATCAGACGTAAAGCAAATCAGTAAAACTGGAAGACAAAGGATGGAGAACATGCAAAAAATCAGTTACTGAGTAGAACTGTTGGTGAGAAAAACAAATGTTCATCTTAAGTCACAAATATAATTGCATACATTTCACATATGAACCTGTTTTATATACAGCATGAATGAACTTGATATTTTTTATGTCCCAGCTGTAGATGTTCTGTGGTGAGAGAAAAAAAAAGGTTTATACTTGTGTTTGAGGGAATGAGGAATCATGCTCATTGCTGGATGAATACATGAGAAGCTGGTGGATATCAGCTTTAAGGATGTGTGAGGGGTCACCGACTGCCCCTGGTGTCTGTGACTTCCTGTTGGAGAACAATAAAGTTTAATTTAAAAACAAACATCGTCTGCCCTCGATGTAAAGTGAAGTTCTGTTTTATGTGATTGAGTCTTTACAGAGAGTGTAAAGTTACCTGTATCCTTACAGGCTTTGTTTAGAAGGTGCAGACAGACTTTGTACCTGTGTGGAGGAGAATATCGTCTGGTTTTACTTTCATGTGAACATCTGGTCTCAGACATCTTATTATTTGTAATTCGTTCTGTGTTGTGAACATTTTTTGTGGAAAACGTGAAGCTGAAACACTTCTCTATCTTCTTCTATATCAGTAAAAAATCATTAATACTTTTTCCTTTTTGTGTGGTTTTAAATTACCTTCACCTGGGATACTTGAAGCAATGCTGTGTTTTGTGCTGCAATGCCGTTACTCGACTAAATGAAACTGACTGTCAGACAGAGATGAGCTCATGCTTTGTTGTTATTTAATCAGAAATGTATGAGTGGGAATTTTGCATGTATAATATTGAAGGAAGTAATTAGAGTAAAATACAGCTTTATTGTTAACTCGGCTTTGGTCCAGACTAATATATGGTTTTTAGTGCAGTGGCACTCTAAGATCAATGCAATATGTTGTCAGGCATATCTAGTTATTCAAACAGTGATGCTAATAGTGCCTGTAATAGATTACTTTGGCTTGTAATTATGGATAGATTTTTGACTAAGACCAAAAAGAAGAGAGTTGCAGTAATCGATCCAGGAAGTGACCAGGCTATGAACAAGAATGGCAGTGGCATGTGGGGAGAGAAAAGGACGGAGACGATTAATGTTACGGAGTTGGAAATATGTAGACCGAGTGATGTTATTGATGTGTGAGTTAAAAGATAGAGTACTATCAAGGATGACACCCAGACTTTTCACACATGGGGAAACAGAGACCGGCGAGTTATTGATTGTAATAGAAAAGCTATTAGTTCTGGATAGTGTTTATTTAGTGCCTACCAGGAGAAGCTCAGATTTGTTACTATTGAGTTTGAGAAAATTGGAAGAGAACCATGAATTTAGTTCAGCTAAACAGAGGGTGAGGATGGGGGTAGAGCAGAATCAGGTTTAGTGGACAAATAAAGCTGCACTGTAAAATGTAATTCTAGCTGTTTGTTATTTCAACATATTATTCTATATCAGTTTGACGATAGATGACTGAAGTTGTTGTTATAACATAGAATTACAAGTTAAAAACGTCCCAATTACACCAAAAAAAGCTAACTTGAAAACTCATGTCCAGCTAAATCAGCAACTTATGTGAACTTGACAATGTGGGTAAGTTGAACACAGCAGGATTCAAAACTGCCTCACGTGACTGCTACCGAGGTGCATCATGGGGAATTGGCGGTTAACGACATGCTCACTTTACTTGGACGTTTTCTAATCGTCTTCTTTGGAATATGCTTTCAAGGTGAGTAACATTGGTTATAACTATAAGGAAAGAGAGCTACAAAAGTTGGAACATGTTTTGAATTTATGGCATGATGTGTGTTTTCTCTTTTACCGAAATGTTTGCTTTAGCTAATGTAACTTTAGCCGACAAGGTCCAGCTTGTATGTCATGACCAAACTTGACCTAATAAACTGACATATGGCCTTTTTATGGGTTTAATGTGGCACTGACCAAATCACAAGTATTGTGCCGCTAGCTTTAAGGTTGTGCACTCAACCACTGTTGCGATATTAGCAAGCTAACTCAGCTAATTAATAAAGCTTATTTCATATTGTCTCTGTACTTGTAAATTTCTTTCAAGTTCACAGGCTGTTGTATTTTGGTGGAAGTTCATTTTGGCAATATTTCCAATAACTGACTGGGTTCAAAAGAACTTTTGGCAGGACTCCGATGCTTGTTGTCATCTGTTTACCCCTATGTAATCACTTAAGTTGTTATTAACTGCTGCATGCTAAGCTGCAAGAGTGCACTGAGGACTGAGACAAATATGGTCTTCAAACCAGCATTATATTAGTTTTTATCAGATAGTCCTCCAGTGTGTTTATTTTTTGCTTTAATTCTATTGTGCAGTTATTTGTTACCCTGAAATGCTTTATGCTTAACAACAGCTCACTATTTTGACTTATTTTTGAACTCTTGTGATCAGTATGACTAGTTTGTGTGAGTTTCCATACTAAAAGAGCTGTAGTGATAAAATAATTGGCATCAGAGACACTGATTTTGGCATGGTATACTGCAGAAGTTTTTTTTTTTTTTGTGCATAATTTACCTTTTAATTAAACTGCATTCTCTGTATTGTAACAAAACTAACATTGTTTATATGTCAGAAAATTAGCAAACATGAATAAATGGCGAAAACAATATAATTATAACATATATTTTTATTTTACTTATTTTAGGTCTGTGAAGCCAAACTTGATGCTGGGGATTTATTTTTGTCAGTGGAGTCAAATGGTAAGTTACAATTTGTGCATTTTGTCATACTGGAAACACCACAGATTATATTGTAATTTAATAGCTCTGTAGAACAAATGATATAAAGATTGTAGTGTCAGGGTACTTCTTAAGAAGTAATATGGCACTATTGATGATCACATGCAGGTGGCATAAACTAAATATTCAGACGTGTTACCAACAAGTGATTCATTAACAAAAGCAATGGAGCAGACTGTTTAGGTTCTTGTGGTTGTAATAACATCCATAACTGCAAGTTTGTCATTAATTTATTTTCACAGGTCTAGATGATCACATCTGTCTTTGTCATTTAAATGAGGTGGACTTGCAAACTTTGCGCTCTTTTGGGTAAATTGCTGTCCACTACATATACACAGAATGTGCACAGTATTTCAGATCTCAAAAGGGAGTATGTAATGGACTTGCTGGCTTTAATGTAAAAAGCCTGTTGTGTAACTTTAATGAGGCAGTTGGACTAAAACAGTATTGCTCATCAAGGTAAACATCTGAGGAATAAGGAAACTGTTACTTGTCCTTATACTCAGTGTTCTTTTAATCGCACGTTTACTAAAGTTTTACATCACATAAGTCATTTTCACAATCATTCTACTTTAAAAGATTTCAAGACAGAGCTTATTGTTCTCTGAACTTCCTTGTTTGCTGAACGGCAGGTAAAGTGCATCTTTTGTTTGATTGCTTTTGTGTGTTTGTGTTTTCTCTAATGGGCCTCAGATGACTGTTTGCTTAAATTTGGGTCTCAAAGAATCTTTTTTTTTTATTCTGCCTGTACTCTCCACCCCTCTTCCTCTGTTGCTCAGGTTGAAGCAGAATTTGCCCGTCTTACATCTGTTGACCTGAAAGGGTTCCTTTTGCTGTGCTTGACCATTATGGAGAGGTTCGTGGAGCTGTACAAAATCAAGAGCGGCATAGGAGGGCTAACTAGGCTCATAAGATGCTTCGGTGATGATGTAAGTGTTCAACTGCGAAATCTAATCCTTTGTTTAAGTTTTAGGTTATCCAGTTCAACTGATGAACTCATTGAAAGAAAGCTGATAAGTAAAGTCTGTGATCATATTTCACAACTGGACATTTAGTGTGGTACCTTTTACAGAATCTGTGTATATTGGTGGTAGGTTGGATATCATATTCTACTTGAATGTCCTGATAAGCCTGATTCAAAATCTCCAATGATAATCATATATTGATGGAATTATGTATCAAAAAGCTGTGAATTTGGAGCTGTCTACATGCTTCATAAACACTGTTTAAAAAGTGTTTTTGTTTTCTTTTGACTTCTTTGACCAGAGCCCTACACAAAGGAAGAGGACAGAGGACCTCATTTTCTAAAGGAAGATCCCTCACACACTTTCAAGACTGTGAAGGTTAGCATTGTTTCTTTTAGTAAATTTAATAATGACAGCACCACAATGGATTTTAAATGAAACATGTGGCATCTATGAAACAACAGATGCCACATGATAACATGTGTACTTTTTCCTCACCAAATGTATTATTACAAGATCTTTGACACTGGATTTGGTCTGGGTTTCAGAGAAACTAACTGGCAAGCTAGCATTGATATTATTAGTGTCTTGTGTTTATTCATGTCTTCACCAGGGTCTTTGACATTTCGCTGCTGTACTGTTCACTTCAGCTTTATGTTTGATTTCTCACATTGTATATTGTAATGGCAGAGATATTAGGATATTTAAGGGGCTGCAGTGGCTGCTACAGCTGTGGGGGCAATACTTTGGTGAAATGTCCTGGACCCTGGAAAAGAGACTGTGTAGACTGGGTAAGCAATTAAAGGTTACTGGCCGAGAGTCATTGGGCAGCTGGGTAAAGGTGGATGTTGACATTCAGTGCCAATTATGCAACCTGTTCAGCCATGTCTATATGCTCTTTTTCATGCTGTTAATATAGGGGAAAAATAAACTTTAATCAATAAACTGATTAAAGAAGCATTGTCTATGGAGCCACAATCTGATCCTGTAGTGTAGCTTCAGTTTGCACATTTCATGTATTCTCAGCCAGATTTGGTTTAGAGCACAGCCAATATTTAGCATAAGTAGATTTAAATTCACACACTGGTGATGGCAAGCTACATTGTAGCCACAGCCGCCCTGGGGCTCACTGACAGAGGCGAGGCTGCCGGACACTGGCACCACCGGGCCCTCTGGCCACCACCAGTAGGCAACAGGTGAAGTGTCTTGCCCAAGGACACAACGACTGAAACTGTCGGAGCTGGGGCTCGAACCGCAACCTTCCAATTATAAGACGAACTGTCAACTCTTGAGTCACGATTCAGTCATCCACCCATGTGTGTGAATGACTGAATGTGTAAAGCACTTTGGAGTCCTTAGAGGACTAGTAAAGCGCTATACAAATACAGGCCATTTACCATTTAAATTGAAAATTTTGTTTGAATTCTGCAATTGAAGACATGCTCAGTTATTTATGAACATGGTCTTTGTTTAAAGCAAGAAATGGATTTGTAACATGGGGTGCATATCTCATTCTGAAAAACTTTAACAACTAATAAGTGTTACCCAAAGCCAATCACCATCATCCAAAGCATCAGTATGGCTCTTCTTTGGAAAGACATGAATTCTTAAGCACAAGGGATATTGTGTAATTGTAATTGTGTAATTTTTTTTTTTTTTTTTTTTGTCTTTGAACCCTTTTATAGCCGACAGGTGTTGAAGACACGTTTTCTAAGAGGATGAAAGTTGGCATTGCGATGGTGAAAGAAGAAGACATCATCGATGTGTTGGTTGTCCTTGAGGCGGCAGTAATCCTGTCTAAATCTGAGGGATGTCTCAAGTGCCATTTCCATGCTGATGGGCCTTCTTTTTGCCCTCAACATAGACTATCCAAAGGAACTTAAGGACATCTTTGAAGTCATTCAGAACATCCTAATGAACATTGGTGGAAGGCAGTGCATCTCACTAGTGCATGGTTTAAGAAACAGACTCTTGCAGAAAGCCATGCAGAACTGTAATTGTATGCTCACAGCATACAATTGCTTTAGTGTTAAGGACAGTTTTATTTTACTGTTTGCTTTTTTATTCTTGCAAGTTCTCATTCTCACTTTTGTATGTCACTAAATGACTACACTTTACATTCCAGATTAGACAATTACTCATTTGTTCATGGTTTAAGAAACTTATGTGAACAACAATATAATGGTGGACTCTGCAGATGCTTATCTCATGCAAGTCAGTAGTTTTCCTTTTGTTTTGCAATTGAGCAGACTCAAACTGATGTTTCTGAAATATTCATATTATCAAATGTTTCAGAAGCATGCACTCATTTTCAGAGATATTGGTTCTGTGGAATTTGTTGCAATTGTAAACGAAGACAAATACAAGAGTTTGATGTCTTACTTGTTATAAACTGATCTTTACTGTCACTTATCAAAGGTTTTGTACTATTTTAATATTTCAAGTTTTATGCTAACAGGTGTGACTGAGCACAATGAAGTTTAAAAATTTTGTAAATGTAAAGAATAACTTTTCTAAAATAGCAAGTGTGTGTTACATTACATTAATGCAGACTTTATGTTGTTACTTCACAAGAATCACTACTGCTCCTAGAGTATTGGTCAGAATTTAATCTTCACCCAAACTGGGCTCAAGACCAAGTTCAAATTTATTGTTTCACAGGAGCAGCCTTTGAGTTTTGATGGATTGTGAGCCTGATGAGCTACGTCACTGATTTTTCTGTTTCTCAGATGACTAAGATGGCACAATAAATGGTGAATGTTGGGTGCTCATGAGTAAATGTCTTGTCATGTTCTTAAAACAAACTTTCTGTATGAAATGATCAGATAGACTTTAATGGAATCTGTGGGGTTTTATTTTTTTCTGTAAACAACAGAAAATTAATTTAAAGGAATGTAGATATTTAAACCTGAGATCTAAGATAAACCTAACAGGTAGTTTTGCTGAAATGGATGTTAGAAAGCTAAAAAACAAAACAAAACTTAAGATGTTTAATACACATTTTCTTTACATCCAGTCAATCAACTCTGATAATTAAAATGAAACTGATTTACAAGTTCACTCAGCTACCTTAAGGAGCTCAGTTAATTAATAAACTTAAATCAGCTTAGCTAACAGATTATGTTAGTTAAGCTAAAATAGATTCCTAAGTTAAAAGAACTACTAAAGTATTTGAATTAACTAAAAAACCCAAGTCAACTGAACTAGGACAAGAGTTTAAACAATAGATTATTTTAATTTAGCTGAAAGGGTTTTCCCAAGTAAAGATGACAATTAAAGGAGTTGAACTGACTAACAAATCTCAGTCAACTAAACTAAGATGAAAGTTTAGACAACATGTGATTTTTCATTAAGATAACAATTGGTTGCGTTATAAGAACAAACTCTATTTCTTGACTTAACTTAAAATTTTAAGGCAGCCCTTTACCTCATATTTTTAAGTTGAAACAACAAGTTATATTTTACAGTGTGGGTTGGTCACGGTTCTGGGTCATTTTGACCCAGCATTTTCAGTTTCTTGTATGTTGGTATTTTTCTGTATTATGGTTTATTTTCTGATTCTTTAGTTGTCCGTTTTTGAATAATCCTAGGTTTCAGTGTTATTCTGGTTAAGAGTTTGTTCGTAGGTTTAGTTCAGTGTCTAGTCTGTGCCTGTCATGTTTCCTGTTTTACTTTACTTTGCAAGTCTGTGTGCTAGGTGAATGTGTTGAGTTTTGCTTCCCTTTGGTATTGTCATGTTTGATTTCTCCCAGCTGCGCTCTCCTCCTGTGTCTCATTCCCCTCGTTATTCCCCAGTGTATTTAAGCCTTGTGTTTCTCTGTGTCAGTGTTGTGTCCTCCCTCATGCTGTGTGATCCCTTCTGTGGCTCTTTTGTTTTCTCAGTCTAGTTTAGTTCTGCATCATTTCCCTGAGTCTGCTACTAAAGCTGCATTTTTCTGAGTTCATTTCTGTGTGTTGGGAGTCCTGCATTTTGGGTCGTCTTCCTGCCTGCGCACAGCGAATCGTGACAGGGTGTCATCAGCATAAAAGTGACACTGAATATTATATTTACGAAAAACGTCTCCAAGAGGAAGAAGGTAGATAATGGAAAGAAGGGGCCCCATGACAGATCCCTGGGGCACGCCTGCAACCAGAGGAAAGGGCTGACAAGTGAAGGATTTAACTCAAATAAAATGAGTGCGAACGATGGATATATGTTTTTATATTTCATTTGTTTGATGTTTAACTATTTTTGCCATCTCACTAAATACACTATATACTGTGATTTAATTAAGATGAAAAGAATAAAATAATAGATTTACACACATCGCTTTGTTTTCATACATAAGAAACACCAGGCCTGGCCAAAAACCAACAATAGGGTGGGATTTTGCAATTCATGTTAAACAAATATACCTCAGGTATGTAGAAGGTGTAACAAAACATTCTAAATGATGGCAAGAACATTTCTTCAGCGTAAAAATATGACAACACTCTTTATTTTGTCACATATAGATGGACAATATGATACAATATCATTCTGCTTATGAAGCAGACAAACTTTCACTAAACTCTGAATGGCCTTCGATGTGTATAAGATTCAACTCTGGTGTAGTGGTAGTATGTAGTAGCTAAGTTTGGTAAGTGAATAACTAATTTCCATGTTGACCTATAATTACCTAAAACATAATGAAGTGACACATTTCAGTACAAACACTGACTGAAATTATTGTGACTGTACCTGCAGCTCACATCTGTACATTGATGTAAAAAGCACTCCCCTCTGGTTTATGATGCTCCCCTGTTAAAATGATCAATTGAATCCACAAAAAAGAATTTATACTTAAAAAACTTTCTGATCACTCTGCAATCACTGTTTGTTCTAAGATCTTTAATCAATAAGAGAGGAGGTGACATTCTCATATTTATGTGGTCCTCAAATGTTCATATTTTTATTTACAGGATTGTAAAAACATGTCGCATGGAATTAGTTTCATTAAATCAAAAATAAATTTCATCTCAAACTGCTCTGTGCTTTTCAGCACATATACTGTACCATTTCTGTTTTTGACTTGTTTGATTGATTCATAGACGTCAGCAGTACCTAAAGAAAAATATAAGCCAGGGTTACATTAATCATTTTATTACAGTTACACAAAAGATGAGATGTTTAATGAAGATCAATATTAATAATGATGATAATAAAGATTGGTTTAAATACTGACCATGTTGAGGAGAGTCGTACACATGAGTTTCATCCTGGTTGACTCCATGATTTGTGGAGGAGCCCGGACTGTGACTCTCAGACTGGATCGACCTGAAACAGGAAATAAACACAATAAAGTCAAAAGTAACTGATGTTTGTTTAAAATAATAATAAAAAGTATTTTACCAACCTGGTGAAGCAGGAATCTGTGAAAGAGACAAATGTTATTACACATGTTTGTCATGTATAAATTGTTCCACTGATATTTTGTGTCATGAGATCAGAATACATGTATATGTGTGAATAATTAAAGTGTATGTAGTAAATAAACTCTCTAATACAGCATGAAAAGAAGAGGCTCTTACACTTGGACTGTCTGCAGCGATACAACAAGAGCAGGAGAATAATAATGAGAGAGACTCCACAAACCAGTCCAACCATCAACCACACAGGAGATGAAGAGCTGTCAGCTCCTGACACAGTTACTGTAATGATTAATGACAATTATTAAGTATTAATAAAATATAATTATATTTTACAGAGGTTCTCATAAAATAAACCAAGTTGACTTCAAAAGTTAAAACAAACAATTTAATGTTCCTTATAATAATGAGGAAAGAAAAGCGTCTGGACTTTGTTTCTTGTAGACATTTCACCTCTTATCTGAGAAGCTTCTTCAGTTCTAAGGTCAAATGGTGGAGAGTCCCAGATTTAAGCCCTGTGGGAGTGTGCCCCTAATGATTCTCTACCTAATCACACGAGCCAAGGTATGAAAACGGGTGTGGGTCACAATCAGCCAAGGTTTTCGGGTGAGCTCTCCACCATTTGACCTTAGAACAGAAGAAGAGTCTAGACGCTTTTCTTTCCAAGCTCCTTAGACTATGATAACCTGGATCACTGAGAACCTTAATAAGACATTTACTGAAACACACACTGTTTTGATCCTGCTCACCTTTAACTGACATCCAGCTCTGTGCTGACTCTCTTCCTGAGTACTGACACTTGTAGAAACCTTCATCAGACTTTGACACTGCAGAGATGTTCAGCTCCCCTCGGGTATCATTTTGAATTAGTTTGTCATTGTGATAGAAAAACACATTGGAAAGTATTTTTTGTGTTGTCAAACTGCAGCTCAGACTAACAGAAGCTCCCTCAGTCACAGGATGAACAGGACTCACCAGGATAGGAACATAATCGTAAGGATAATAATTATAATATTCTGTGAAAAGAAAATACAATTTATTCAGTCAGATGATGTTTATATGTGACTGGTGTAGTAGTGATGTGATGTTTCAACACAGCTGCAGGAGGAGAAGTGGGGCAGAATAGTTCATGGAGCTGCTGTTGTGGATTTTATTATGACATATATACTTTTATACACTAGACATGTAGTCATATTTACTCACATGAATCTTGTGTAATTATATATCCTCATATATGCTGTGCACACTTAGAATGAAGCGATTTATATAGAGGAGTCACTGTGTTAAGCATTTAACCTGAATGTTTAAATCACACAGCCCATATATTTAGGACAAATATATCTACCATCATATCAGTGAAAAAGTTTGTGCCACCTTTTGTATGAACACATGTTGATCAATATTGTTTGAAAATGTAATAATTAGGACCAATAAGTAACCTTTGATTCTGTTATGGCCAACAGTGACTAGTCCAACATAAGGTTAATGCAGCGCAGCACTTTTAGAGTATGCACATAGGACCCTTACTCAGCACAGTGTTGCCAACTTAGCGACTTTGTCGCTATATTTAGCGAGTTTTCAGACCCCCTAGCGACTTTTTTTCTATAAAAAGTCGCTAAAAAACGTGAAAAGCGCCAGATCGCTTTTACTCTCAACAAGCAGCTGGTGCTGTAACGCAGTCAGTTCTTCTTTTACTCTTATGCTGTTTTGTGGATCACAAGGTTTAAAACTACTTATAAACACACACACACAAAGTAACTCCACCAGAGTGCCTATTTTGGGTCACTTTTGCCGGTCCAAGCCCGGGTAAAGGAGCAGGGTTGGAATTGTGACATTAAAAAAACAATAATTGCTAAAAGAAATTTAATTTGTAGTTCTAAATAAACTCTAAATGCATTTAGGACGTTTTTTACTCACTTTATGTCTCTTCCATGATGTTATTTCTCTCTCCAACAACATAGGTTACAATTATATTAGCGTGACCAATTATGCAAATTAGGTGATGACGTCATTTAGCGACTTCTAGCGACTTTTAGGACAGCCAATAGCGATTTTCCTTACTGAGGAGTTGGCAACACTGACTCAGCATTCATTTGTGTTTATCTGTACCGTCCCACGCCCATGTTGTCTCCAGGCCTTTCAATGCCTGTACAGAAAACAGCCCTAGCTGGGTATGCACCTGAGATTTTGGTCCTAGCTTCAGTTGCCTGAACGCAGGAAAAACCTTTTTTAGCATAAATAGCAGTTTATGTCTGGAATGCACACCCGACAAAATTGTCAACTTTTAAAAATTGTTAACTATTTAAGACCTACCACAGAACCAAGTCCGCCAGAGCTTATCTTTATATTTTTACATGCTGTAGTGCCATTTTGGGAGTATTTCAAGCTGATATACATCATTACAACCATTGGAAGGGAGGACGAGCAAATACCAGCTGGCCATGACAGACGCTGAGACAGCGCTTCATGGTGCAGTGTTTCCGATTGATGTGCTGCAGAGTCTGGTCAACACCTTCGAACGTCAGAGAGCTGCAGAGCTTCTTGGGCCTGGCCTCATACTACCGCAGGTTCATCAAAGCGTTTGCGACCATCGACAGCCCCCTCCACCGCTTGACAGATAAGAGCCAGTCCTTCAGCTGGGGTGACCCCTGCAAAGCGGCCTTTGTCCAACTAACAGAGGCCCTCACAAAAGCCCCAGTTCTGGCCTACCCCAAAGCTCAGCAGCCTTCCATTGAGGACACAGATGCCAGCAATTTGGGGGTTGGAAATAAGCCGTGCACTGGGCTGAGCCGAGAGGAACTACAGCAAGACCCAACGCGAACTGCTCGCTGTAGTTCTAGCAGTACAGCACTTCTGGCTAGCTGTACTTGCCAAAGGTACTTGCAATTCATCTCCCTATAATGCTAGCACCAGCTGCGTGGCGGCCTCCTCATCACTCCTACCACTGTGCCTTGCTGCTAGCTGGACTTGTGAGAGGTAGGGCTCTAGCAGGGTGACTCCGTTTTACTTCAGTATCTTAGCTGGCATTTTAGGCATCGCTGCATGCTGCTGGGAGCTCAGTCAACGGAGGTCAACGGAGGCAGCACATCAATCGGAAACACGCACCATGAAGCACTGTCTCAGTGTCTGTCATGGCCAGTGTTGGGACTAACGCGTTATTAAGTAACGCGTTACAGTAACTATGTTATTATTGTGGTAACGAGCACGGTAACTAGTTATTATGCCAAAACCAGGAACGCGTTACTCGTTACTGGGATTTAGATAGGCTCGTTACTCGTTACTTGGTGTGGTGGATATCGCGGCGCTCCACAGATTCAGTAACATTAGCAAGTGGTGGAGGCCAGCAGGTGGATGAAGGAAAAGGGAGGCAAGAGGAGAGACCCGAGCGGCCGCCGGGTCCGCGCGTGTCAGGTGAACTGAACTTCAGGTAAGAAGTTATGACCTGCAGTCTATCTGGGTCAGATATAAACCAAGTTTAGGTGGAGTTTATTTTCGGTATGATGACTTTTTCGTACTGCGTGCTAGCTTGCATGACGGAGTTTCTATACAGCTGGGTGGGTGCTATGTTACTGATGTTGAACTTTATTTTGTTCATACGGTTAATTATTAGAGTTGCCAACCGTCCCGTAAAAAAACAGAATCGTCTGGTATTCAGAGAAAATATTACGCGTTTCGTACTGAGGTGAAAAGGAACACAGTTTGTCCCGGACTTCAGCTACAATGAAAAGACACAAAGCTGAAGCTGCACAGCTGCCTCTTCTTCTCTCATTCTCTCCTCTCCTGTTTCTACTTCAATCACGAAACTGATCAATGATCAGCTGATCGGCTTTTCTCTCTTGTTTATTTATCGCCCACTTTGCGCCAGAAAGAGGAAACCAGCGGATGTCGCGTTAAACAACAGCAGCACGTTTAAGCTTGATCAGCTGTTGTTAGAATTTATTTAATATTAATTGCTAGTATCAGCTGATGTTTGCTGGAGCCACAGCTGTAAAGCTGCTGGTCTTGATATCGGTTTGGTTATCTGGTGAGAGGAAACATGAAGATGAAACCAGGAGATGTCCTTACTGAATCATCAGAGCTGAACAGGTGATGGAGAAACAGGTTTACCTTTTAGGTGACATGAATGAGTTGAAGGAAGTTATGAGCTGTTTCTGAGAGACAAATAACACCAGGATCCTTTTCTATGTAGCTGACAGCTGGTAACTGTGCAGGGGTGGATCTAGCAAAGTGTTGCCAGGGGGGCAGGTAGGGCATTAACAGGGAAAGGGGGGGGCACAAAGAAATACTTTTCTTTATTATTCTCATTTAAAATGTCTCGCTTTAAAAAAAAAATAATTATCTGAGTCTTACAACAAACAATTGATAGATTGATACATATATACCATCAGAACAGTGTACATCACTGTCACAACAGTGTTTATTTTCATTCAAAGGCTTTATGATTTTTCCTATAATGGTGGGCCGGTCTCTAGTCAAAATGCCCGGGACGATTTTTTTGTCCCAGTCCAGCTCTGTATGCAGTTCATCTGCAGTCTGGTGTTACCTACATCTTCCTATTCAGAAGGCAGAATTTCCAAGTTCTGAGTACAATCAAAAGCACCACGACTGCAGTTTTTGTGTTGGATGTAAAAAGCAGGCTAGAATCATGGTGGCGGTCAACGACGGTCCAGGCGTGGGATTTCTCTAGTGGAAATGTGCACATTATTTTTTCCTTTCTATTGGTAGGTGGCACAGTGCACTTGTGGCAAGTAAGCAAGCTAGAAGACTGGCAGTCTTGCTGGGTATCCAGTTACGGAAGCAACACATTAACAAGAGAATTCTGAGTAAAACCAAAGTTACTTTCCCTAGTAACTAGTTACTCTGAAAGTAACAAGTAACTTGAAGTAACTGAGTTACTTTTTTAGAGAAGTAACTAGTAATGTAACTAAGTTACTAATTTAAAGTAACTTACCCAACACTGGTCATGGCCAGCCAGTATTTGCTCGTCCTCCCTTCCAATGATTGTAATGATGTATAGCAGCTTGAAATACTCTAAAAAATGGCGCTACAGCATGTAAAAATATAAAGATAAGCTCTGGCGGACTTGGTTCTGTGGTAGGTCTTAAATAGTTAATAAACTCTGTTCTAAGAATTAAACTCTTTTCCAGAGAATCATTATGAGTGATTTGATTTTAATTGAATCTGAAAAGCTCGATCTCATTGGTGGGATAAAGGTTATCATGCTGGGTACAAAATTTGTGACCCAACACTGTGCACAGTGCAAGTAAAATAAATAAAGTTTGAACTCCCTGACTGGCTCTGAACTGAGGGGAACTCAGACACAGCACAACCTTTGATACAACTGCACCTTTTTACATGATGATCTTTAAGAATAACACTTTGATGGCAAACATACTGAGCTTTTTAGTTGTTTAAATAGAAGAGAGAAAATATAAACAACTTTTGACAAATTGAATTATGAAAAAATCGAGTGAAATGAGACCAACATAATTTAAGAATATTTTGATACTATGGTGCCTAAAATCTTCTGAAATTTTCATTTTTGTTTGTCTTCCCACATAAAATTACTTCACATACAGCAAAGCTGGGACAAATTTTAATGTGACGTCTAAATCATAAAAATCGAAGAAGAAAATGTATAATAACATACTCTGTACAGCAGTGATGTTGACTGCACTGCTGAACACTCCTGATCCAGACGACTCACACCAGTACACTGCAGTATCTGACTTTAATATGTAGATTAAACATGTGGATCCACTCATTATCCAACAGTTATTATAATATGAAGGATCGCCCTGTGGAACAGTCCTCACTCTCCACTCAGTGAAGTTTCCCTCACAGGTCAGTGAGACAAAGTCAGAGATGAAGTGTTGCACTCTGTCAGGACTCACTGTGAGAGACGCTGCTGAATTAACATCTGAAAACAACATGCAGTGAAGAGACAAAGTACAGAGATGTTAGGATTCAAAATATCACAGTAAAAATATTCCTTTGTTTTTTTAGTTTTTTTCTCGAGATCAGCTAATAATATAAAAAGATAGTAATTATTTGGTGAAACTGCATTTTTTACATTACACACATTATATTTTTAGTATCTTAATATTAGACTCACTGGTCCAAAATGAAAAGAAAAAAAAGAAAATCATGCAAAATAAATATTAAACATAAGGAAAATAAAATATATGAACAAATGCTTTTTCTACAAAAACACAGCTGTACAAATGTCTCCACCATATTTGTACCAAATCTTTTTCTTGTTAAACCCACAATAGCTACAAATAAATCTATGAATGAGATTTCTTAATACAACTTTAAATATAGTGCAGTTGTGAATTTCTGTTCCAATCTTTGAGAACTAATTCTTCCACTTCTTAATGTGAGCTGTCCAGTTTTATTACTGGGTTGTACATACAAACAAAGTTACCACATCATGATGTCACAGTCAAAAAACTATTTGCTGCTACAGCGCACATTTATACAGCTGTTCCAACTATAGGGGGATCACGCTTCTCAACTGGGAAAGTCTATACCAGGGTGCTGGAAAAGAGAGTCTGTCTGTTATTTGAACCTCGAACAGGAGGAACAATGTGGTTTTTGTCAAAGAACACTGAAACAGGTCTTTTACACTCTCAAGGATAGTTGATGATGCATGTGAGTTTGCCCAACCAGTCTATATGTGTTTTGTGGACTTGGAGTATTCAACCATGTCCCTCGGAGAGTCCTGTGGGAGGTGCATTGGGAGTAAAGGGTGTCTGGCCCATTGTTACAGGCCATTCAATCTTTATACAACTATTGCGAGAGCTTAGGCTGCATAGCCAGCAATAAGTCAGACTCAATTCCGGTAGGTGTTGGACTCCGCCAGGGCTGCCCTCTGTCACCGATTCTGTTCGTAATTTTTAAGGACAGAATTTCTAGGTGATAGAAAGCTTTCACTTGGGTGATTTCAAAATCTTATCTCCACTTTTTGCAGATGATGTGGTTCTGTTGGCTTCAGCTGGTGGGAATGGAATGGTTTGCAGCCAAGTGTGACACAGTGGGAATGAGAATTTCAAATACATTGTTCAAATAAACAATTTGAGTTAAAAAAAAATGCATGAATGAGTGCATGGCATCAACTCATAGACCAAAATGGATTCTAAACTTTTGACTCATCAAAGTAGCCACCTTTGGCAGATACAACAGCTGAACACACCTGAAACATTCTTTCTACAATGGAAACCAAATATTCAGAAAGTTCTTCCCCTATCTGTTGCAGAAGTTCCCATAAATGTGTGGCACTTCTAGGTTGCTTTGCTTTCACTCTTCTTTCCAGTTCATCTCAAACCAGCTCATTGTATCAGGGTGCCTCTAACTCTTTACAAGTCACCGACCCTGGATCAAGCAAAACAGCTCCAGGCCATCAGACTTCCTCCTCCGTATTTGACAGTTTATGCCTCACACTGTGGAACCATTCTTTCACCTACTTGACGACATACAAAGATCCTGCGTGAGGAATGGAAGATTTCAAACTTTGATTCAACAGTCTACAATACCTTCTTCCAGTCTTCAATGGCGGTGTTTCATGGCCCAGGCAAGCCTCTTTGTCTTATTCTGACGTCTTAGTAATGGATTTCTTGTTGTAACTCATTGTGTCAAAGCTGCAGATCGAATTCCACTCTTCACAGTTGAAACTGAGACTTGCTTACTGCAACCACTATTAAGCTGTGCTTGAAGCTGTTAACTATGAGAAACTTGTCCTATGATTCAGTTGTGGCTTTGGGTCTGCCAGACCTCTTCCTGTCAGAGTGTTCTCCAGTTTCTAAGTGCCTTTTGATAGTGAAGGAAACTGTAGTCACGATACCTTGACTTCCTTTGCAATTTCTCTATAGGTAGGACCTAAATTTTTAAGTGTTATGATGGTTTGTCTCTCTTCCATTGCTAATTGCCTTTTTCTTACCATTTTTGGAGCAACGCATTACTTTCTGCATCACAGTACTGTTCAACTGATGCTCACGAGCGTGTGGTACCACAGTGTGTTCCAGCACTCCTTTTATGCAGATAGAGGGGGTTGTAAGTAATCCAGAAAAGTTGGAACACATGTAGCAATTAGTAGCACCAGTTTTCAAGTCTTGATCAGCCTCCATTGCTGCAGAACAGCTTTAAATTGTTAACCCATTTTGTGTTCCCTTTCTGTATATTTTTGAAATGTACATTATTTTTCAGTTTTGGTTAACCTTACCTTTTTTATAACCTCTGTCAGTCCACCACTTACCTCCTGTTCTCAACCTGGAGACAGCATGTGACATGCACTAATACCCTCAGTGACACACAAAATAAAACAATGAATACACTACATACTAACTACACAAGACAACACAACATACTCACTATACACTCCAACCACGCCAAATGTCACAAATCTCCCACATCTCAAAACTCGCTGTCCATATCACTATCTCTCTCTATCTCTCCTGCACTCACTCGCTCTCTCGCTGGGGAATGATGCTGCAACATATTTAGTTTAGGCTCAAAGTGTCAATGTTCGCTTATTTGATTAAACATCACTTTCATATACAAAACCTGGGTGGAACTAGAACCTGTTGATGCACCCCAGTTCTAGTTTCAGCAATTGAACAAATGTACTGTTTATCAGTAATCAGTATGTATCAGTATGTAATCTAGTCGTAGTTCCGGTATGGTCATAGTTTCTCTTGCCTCAGACATCTAGTTTACGTGCCTTATCACTAGTCTGAGTTTTTTGTTAACTTCCAAAAATTGAGAATAAAAGACTTTTTTGTTACACCGCACCTCTAGCCTCCGGTTTTGAAACTGCACTTGAGTCCTTCCCATTTCCACGGGCCACTGTGCCATGACACATACAAATGACCACACATCAAATTTACCTCATCCTGGGGATAAAATACTTTCTTTTAGTCTTTTATTCTTCTAATTATCTTTTAAAATGCTTCTGCCATAATTCTGTGATATTGTCTGTTTCACAGATTCCTTCTACAGTGAGATATTTTGCAGCAGCAGGACCAAAACTAAAAACCTTTGAAGTATATTTTAAATGAACAATAACAGCAGCTGTTATTTGTGACGTCTTCCTCTAGCGTCCATCTGTAGTCAGTGTTTTTTTTGTATTTGTCAGAGCCGTTAACCTACCTGCTGACATCTTTGTTTCTTTATTAACGATATTTGACTTTTTTATCTGAACACCTACCTGAGCACTAAACAAAGAGTCTTAACTGTGTAAATCCTGTCTGTGCGCTAAGTAAAACTAATCAGTACAAACAGTAACATGAGTTTAACTATCAAAGTAAAAGTATTCAAAGAGAAAACATTTAAAAGCTCATATATGTCTTTTGTTTTTCATGTTATCACATAAAATAAGAAAAGGAAATTCAGATTTTAATGGTCTAAATCTTGGTGAATAAAAATGAGGACCTAACATGAGCTCATTGAAAGGACAGAGAGAAACAAACTGACCTGCAGACCAGACAAACTTTGGTTGACTGTGATCAGTGTGATACTCTGGGTTTCCTCTTCCAGCTCTGCACACATATCCTGCTGTGTGTGTCTGTCCATGAATGATGTAGGAGTCCTGTGCAGTCCCACTGCCATCAGGTAGCAGCTCATAACTGTAGGATTTCTCTGATCGATCAGGAACAGCTTTATACCAGTAGAAGCTCCATCCTGCAGACGGATGTTTAACCTCACAGTTCAAAGTTACTGAGGCTCCAGGACTCAGCCATGATGGAGACACAGTGAGGACAGGATCTGTTCAAGAAAGATTTTCTCTCAATGTTTTGTTTCGTAACTCTGAATTTAATTTCACAAAAATGTTGACTCACAAATATTTATTATGAACTTTAAGAGTGAGACTATCTAAACATGAAATATCTCAACATGTACTAATAAAAACACATTTTTACAAACTTTTTGTATTTTCAGGAAAAAAGGAGTTATGACTGCACTTACTGTCAAAAACTGTCAGTGTGACTGAATCACTCCACTCTGTTGTGTTATGTTGTGAACTTTTCATTCTGCCCTTACAGCGATAGTTTCCACTGTTGGATGATGAAGCAGATATAATCTTGTATTCAGTTTGATTTGGAGGTTTTATGATGCTGTTTGTTTCCCACTCATAATCCCACTCAGTGTCTCCTCCATGGATCTCACATCTGACAGTGATATTCTCTCCTCTGTATATCTCAGACCAGTTTGGATACAGAGTCACAACAGGCCTGTTTGAGACTGTTACTGTTCAAGAAAGTACAATAAAAACACATGAATGACAAAAGG
This sequence comes from Oreochromis aureus, assembly GCF_013358895.1. Classification (NCBI taxonomy): domain Eukaryota; kingdom Metazoa; phylum Chordata; class Actinopteri; order Cichliformes; family Cichlidae; genus Oreochromis; species Oreochromis aureus. Next base: position 26,158,946 of record NC_052944.1, read on the forward strand.
TTCAATTACCATCAGGTGCAGCGCTTTGTGGGAAGTTACATTTGATTTAATCGTTGTGCCAATCCTGACATACTCATACAGAAAATACTCTGAAATACTCTGTTGATCAGTATGATGATTTTGTTTATATTTACTTTAATGTTTCTACAATTAGATACATACTGTGATGTTTACAGAGATTTTATTTTGAAGGGTCGAATATAGAAAAGAGGGACAACGAAAAACGGGAGATAAACAAGTTAGCGCTGCAGACTGTGTTGCCGCTGCAAGTCTGAGAACTAAAGAATGGAACTGAGAAATACTGAAGGTGTCATCATTAATGTTTGAGGCATGCAAACATTACATTGGCGACGAGAGTAAAGGCTACAACCAAAGCAAGACGAATGAAGTTGCCCTACCCGGAGCTTAGGAGACAAGAACATTACTGCACACGCTAATCCACTTCCACCCTTCGACACGGAGACCGACCTCGGTTCTGTCGGACCTTGCTGGACGAAATGGCTTCAGAGGTTTGAAAACTACACCACAGCAATGAACATTACTGGCGATGCGAGATTAAGAGCATTATTGCTGCATGTGGCTGGTGAAAAAGTGCATGACGTTTACGACACGTTAGCAACAGATGGCGACGTCTTGGTAACATCTTGGAAATGTTTTTCGTTTCCAAGATGGCGCCGCGTATGGATGCCCTGGTGCTTCAGTGCGTTACTTCTGTTTTGTTTTTGTGCTTAACTTGTGTGTCTGGGCACTCCTCTGGATATTCTTACACCAGAGCTTCTTAACTACAGGACTACAACACCTGTGGATTTACTTCCAATATTTGTCGCATATGCAGCAGATTTACTGCAGACCTTGATCAGGAAAGTGAGACGCCGAAGGAGAGGAAAGCGAGCTGGCGCACTCGTGCGTCTGAGGAGACGCGGACTGCGAACTGCTCTTCCTGGGATCTTCCTTTCCAACGTACGCTCACTCAGGAATAAGATGGACGAGCTGGCCCTGATGAGAAGCATGAACAGAGACTTTGCCTCCTCCTGTGTCTTATGTTTTACGGAGTCGTGGCTCTGTGAGGACATCCCGGACTGCGCGCTCAAGCTGGCGGGTTTTCATCTGCTGCGCGCGGACCGGCAGGCCTCGCTCTCTGGTAAGACCACAGGTGGAGGTGTCTGCTTCTACATTAATAGTGGCTGGTGCACAGATGTAACAGTGATTGCTCAGCACTGCTCTTCCTCTCTGGAATACTTTTTTGTTCACTGCAAACCGTTTTATTCTCCGCAGGAGTTTGCTTCATTCATCTTGGCCGCTGTTTACATCCCGCCAGATGCGGATGTGCAGGCAGCTCAGTGCGCACTCGCGGAGCAGATACTGCACATGGAGCGGACATTCCTGGACTCCCTCATTATTGCTCTTGGGGACTTTAACAAAGCCAATCTGAACCAAGAGCTTCCCAAATACAAGCAGTATATTAAATGCCCGACCAGAGAGGAGAGGACATTGGACCACTGCTACAGCACGATCAGCGGGGCCTATCGCGCGGTGCCCCGCGCTTCACTTGGACTTTCTGACCACGTCATGATCCACCTGATCCCCGCGTACAGACAGAGGCTGAAGCTCTCCAAACCTGTCGTGAGGACTAAAAAACTGTGGAGCAACGAGGCTGTGGACTTGCTCTTGGCCAACACCCTTAACGACTTTTACTGCCGTTTTGACGAGCCATCAAGCAGCCTTCACACCTCCAACAGCCCCAACAATAGAGACACTTTGGACACTCATTCCCCCACCTCTCCCCCCTCCATAGAGCCATCACCACCATCAAACACTTCACCTACAACACCTCCCTCCACACCCCTCACCAAGGAGGATTTCACACCACCTTCTCCCACCACAACTCTTCATATTCATGAAGCAGATTTGAGGAAGCAGTTTAAGAGTGTGAATGTTCGAAAAGCTCCTGGCCCAGACGGTGTGTTTCCTGCCACCCTCAGACACTGTGCAAACGAGCTGGCCCCAGTGTTTTCTGGCATTTTCAACTCCTCACTGCAGGTGTGTCATGTGCCTGTCTGCTTCAAGTCCTCCACCATAATCCCTGTCCCCATGAAACCAAGGATCACTGGACTAAATGACTATAGACCTGTGGCTCTGACATCTGTGGTAATGAAGTCATTTGAGCGCCTGGTTCTCTCCTACCTCAAGACACTCACGGCCCCCCTCCTGGACCCCCTGCAGTTTGCATACAGATCCAACAGGTCTGTAGACGACGCTATCAACATGGTTCTACACTTCATCCTGCAGCATCTGGACTCCCCAGGAACCTACGCCAGGATCCTGTTTGCGGACTTCAGCTCTGCCTTTAACACCATCCTTCCAGACCATCTCCAAGGCAAGCTTTCCCAGATGAATGTGCCTGATCCCATCTGCCGGTGGATCACTGACTTCCTGATGGACAGGAAGCAGCATGTGAGGCTGGGAAAGAATGTCTCGGACTCCCGGACCATCAGCACCGGCCCCCCTCAGGGCTGTGTTCTTTCTCCTCTACTCTTCTCCCTGTACACCAACTGCTGCACCTCCACCCACCAGTCTATCAAGCTAATCAAGTTTGCAGATGACACCACCGTTATTAGACTCATCTCGGATGGGGATGAGTCTGCCTACAGGAAGGAGGTCGAACGTCTGGTGTCCTGGTGCAGCCACAACAACCTGGTGCTGAATGCCCAGAAGACAGTGGAGATTATTGTGGACTTCAGGAAGCACACAGCCCCACTCCCCCCCATCATCCTGACTGACACCCTCATCACCTCTGTGGACTCATTCCGCTTCCTGGGTACCACCATCACCCAGGACCTGAAGTGGGAGCCCACCATCACCTCCGTCATAAAGAAAGCCCAGCAGAGGATGTACTTCCTGAGGCAGCTGAAGAAATTCAACCTGCCAACACGGACGATGATGCAATTCTACACTGCAATCATCGAGTCCATCCTCACCTCCTCCATCACCGTTGGTACGCTGGAGCCACTATCAGGGACAAACAGAGACTGCAGCGTGTTGTGCGCTCTGCTGAGAAGGTGATTGGCTGCAGACTCCCATCTCTGCAGGACCTGTACACCTCAAGGACACTGGGGCGTGCAGCTCAGATCACAGCTGACCCTTCTCACCCTGGACACAGTCTGTTTGACCTGCTCCCCTCAGGCAGGAGGCTCCGGTCCATTCGCACCAGAACCTCTCGCCACAAGAACAGTTTCTTCCCCTCTGCTGTTGGACTCATGAACAATAACCATATGACTGTTCCCACCACTACCACATGACCCTACACTGTGTTCACTGCATCATTCCATGTTTGGCACTGATCACCACCTGCACCCATGTATATATCTATCCTCTTAGCACTTTTAATTCTTTAATTCTTATTTTTATGTCTATTTAAGCGTTATATGACAGTATGTTTGCACTAAGTACCGTAGCAATTTCCTAATGTTGTAAACCTGCTCAACATTTGGCAATAAAACCCCTTCTGATTCTGATTCTGATTCTGACAAGTACGCAGATACAAAACAGAAACTGTCAGCATACTTTGCGCCTAAGAAAAACGTGCAGTATCAGATTTATCTGTTCAGGAAAGCGGTGCAGGAATCAGGTGAAACGTTGGACAACTATCACACCAGGCTTAGGATTTTAGCCAAAAACTGTGAGTTTGCAGACATGACTGCAGAAATCAAAACACAAATTATCCAAAGCTGTGCATCATCACAGCTGAGTAGAAAATCACGCAGAGAACCTGATTTAATGTTGGATGATATATTAAATCATAGCCGTGCATGTGAGTTGTCTGAATTGCAAGCTACAGGGATGGAAGCTGACAAGACAGCTGCAGTTAATGAAGTACAGCACAAAACAGGACGTGACACCACGGCTAGAAACAAATGGACACCTTCATGGCAGCCGAATAACCGCTGTCGAAACTGTGGAGGCAGATATCCTCATGAGCAAGGCTGCCCAGCCAAAGAAAAAAAATGTAATTCTTGTGGCAAATTCAATAATTTAGCAAAGTTATGTCGCTCAAAGAGAAAAGAGACATATTGTGGAAAGAAGTATAAGAAAAACCTGCCACCGCAAACTGTTCATCAAGTAACAGATAGGGCTGCACATGTGGAGACAGGGCACACATCCAGCAGTGATGACACTTATGTATATGTGGTGAACACAGCTCAACATCCTAAACTCCCACATACTGAAGTCAGAGTAATGGGCACCCAGATACCGGTGCTAATCGACTCTGGGGCCACTGCTAACTGCTTAACTGAAGCCACCTACAACAAATGACACCACGTCCTATGTTAACATCTACAGACATCAAGATTTACCCATACCACTCATCTACGTCTCTCCCTGTGTGTGGTGCGTTCAGGTGCAGTGTGGAAAAACAAGACAAAACAGTTAGGTGTTCTTTCTTTGTCGTTAAAGGAGGAGGTTTCAATATTTTGAGTTTTGAAACCTCAAAAGACTTGGGACTCCTCCAGATTGTCACTGCAGTCTCTTGTCAGTCTCAACGTTCTGTTGCAGACAAGCTAGTAGAACAACACCCAGAACTTTTCCAGGGAATTGAAAAACTCAAAGATTTTCAAGTGAAACCGCACATGAACACAGATGTAAAATCAACCTGTCAACCACACAGATGTGTTCCTTTTCATTTACGTCAAAAAGTGGAGGACAAACTTCAGAAATTAGAAGCTGATGACATTATTGAAAAGGTTACCAACAGGGACCAAGGGACCAACACCGTGGGTTTCACTCATTGTAACACTGCCAAAACCAAAGAATCCAGACGAAGTACGGATATGTGTGGACATTAGACAATCAAACACTGCAATCGAACGAGAACGACATGTCACGCCCACGATTGATGATGTAATCCATGAGCTGAATGGATCTACAGTGTTCTCAAAACTTGATCTCAGGGCAGGATACCACCAACTTGAACTACACCCTGACAGCCATTACATTACGACGTTCACTACTCATCTGGGACTTCGGCGCTATAAAAGACTGAGCTTTGGAGTCTCTTCTGCAGCTGAAGTGTTCCAAAATGCTATTCATCAGACGCTGCAAGGACTGAACGGAGTCAAAAATCTTTGTGATGACATTATAGTCTTTTTAAAGTCTCTCTTTAAGTGACTATCAGAGTCAGGTCTTACTCTGAATCGAGAAAAGTGTGAATTTAATAAAACAAGACTTGAGTTTTTTGGTTTCATCTTCTCTGCAGGTGGCGTTTCAGCAGATCCTAAAAAGGTTGCAGCAGTTCAACACGCTCCCAACCCAAAAACACCTGCTGACATCAAAAGTCTCCTTGGCATGGCCAATTATTGCTCGAGGTTCATCAGGGACTTATCAATCTCTGAGCCACTGCGCAGGCTTACACACAAGCAATGTTCCCTCTAATTTTTAATGTGTCTGAGCGAACACACAAACTCCCTGAGCGATCCCTTGGACCACTGTGAGCGACAGCAGACATGTGCACTGTGGTCACGCCAGCATCGAATCCATCCAAGTTACATGGTGTATTAAAATAATCAAATCACAGCATTTACATTTATGTTAGACTACTTTTAAAGTGCTTCAGCCCATTTACAATGAAAATGTAAAAAAAAATCTAGCCATTGGCCTGTGTAGTATGTTAACACTATTGGAAGTAAAAATAACTTGAACTCCAATTTTGAAAACACAACTTTCTTTTTTTTAATTTTTTTTATAAAGCTGACTTGTATTATTAGTCTGAGTCTGTGGTCTGGGAGAGAGTCCTGTAACTCTCTGTCTGCAAAATATAGTATATAATGACCAATGCTGGGCAATTAATTATATAGTTACTTCTTCAAAAAAGTAACTCAGTTTAGCAAACAACAAAGTTTTTTTCAGCTATTTTTTTTAAATGCAGCCAAGGCGGTTTTTAAATAAACATTTCAAACTATTTACAGAACAATCAGCTGTTCTGCATCAAATTTGATGCCACACAAATTATTTGTGCCACTCCAAAAAATAATTTCTGTCCACTATGAGATAAAGGAGAACAACAGCCTGATACCTGCAGGCCTGACAACAGGAGATGTATCACTCCTGTAACACCTGTAACATTCAGCAGTTGCCTCATTGTTCTGACACACACAACAAAACTATTGAGTACACTACACACTAAATACACAAGATTTGCACTAAACGTCTGAAATCTCTCACATCTCAAAACACCGCCGTCACTCCTAAACCCCCCCCCCGTTTCTTAACAACTAGATGCCACGTTGCCATACCATTTTTTGATTGGTCGACATGGTACTTTTTGGACGAATAGGAAAGGAAGAGGGGGGTGGGGTTTGTTTTTGCTCACAGGCGGAGAGTGCTGTCGAGCGTTTTCCTTATAAAACGCCGTTTTTACCGTTTCTTCCTGCAGTAAATATAAATAATGACAGTATTCAGGAAGAAAACCAAACATTGCATATATTTTTATCATAACTCTGGTTTTACGTGGCTTATCAACACAATTTAAAAACTAGTATAAAGTCCACCCTTTTTCCGTCAATTGTTCCGTCTGTCCTGCTCACATCTCCAATGGTTGTACACGTTGTCATTAACGTGGCTTCACTCCACATCAGCCACGCTGCTTTGCTAGCTAAAACACCGGTGTCGGCACATAAGGACGCTGTCATAGCCTGTCAACGACGTTGATTAGCTGCGTATATACGAATGTGAATCGCATTATTGGCTGAACTATGGGATAAGGTGGCATCGTTCTGATCCCATGTGATGGCATGCCACACATGGTAAGCTCCACACCTCACCACCAGTTGATTCACCTTAGTTTAATTTACAGTCACTACTTTAAAATATTCTACTTATTCTTCAATATTGTTTCTTTATTAAATGTATTTATTTTTCCATCACACCTTCCAATGTTTATATGGCGTGCACACATATTAACCTTGCAAGGTCAAAGTTCTGTTTTATGTTATATTAATACATCTCTCTTTGTTTGAGTTACCTGGGGGTTGGCGTCTTCTCCTGTCTGGCAAAAGGTGTGGCAAAGGGCTGGGAGAGCTGAAATACTACTGACAGCCTAATTGGACAGAACCACATGCTTCATTGCCTGGGGGGTGTTTCATGTTTGTTTAATTGTTTTCTATTAGTTGGTTATATGGCAGCCATTTTGTTTTCCCCCGTGTGTGTCATTTGGTTTAGCTAAGCCAGTATTTAAGTTCCCCCGTGTGTCATTTTAGCAGGTCAGTTTACCTTATGTTTGTTTGAGGTTTTGTTAACTATTATCTTGAGTTTAGTCTATTGCGTTGACCTCTTTTATTGGTCTGCCAGTTTTGGCTTTGTTAAATATATTTTCATATTTTGGGGTCAATAAAACCCCTTTTTTGAATTAAACCACCTGTGTCCTTTATGCTTTACTGCTTGGTCCCTGACATCCCATATGGGAGCAGCCAGTCACTTACTGACTAACACTGCAAAACAGAATTGTATTAATTTTAATTTCAGTTCAGGTTAGATTTTTTTTTGTGCGCAACGCAGATTTTCTGTGCGCAGAGACCGTGCCAGCAGTGCGCAATTGCGCATGTGCGCAACTTAGAGGGAACATTGCACACAAGGACACCCCTTGGACATGGGGTCAGGACCAAGAAACTGCGCTGCAGGCACTCAAGGTCAGTCTCACAAGCGACACGACGATGTCCTACTTCTATCCCAGCAGACAGACTGAACTGATTGTTGATGCTAGTCCAGTAGGACTGGGCGCCATTCTCTGTCAAAAAGATAAAAAGGGGATGAAACACATTATTGCATATGCAAGCAGAGCACTGAGTGATGTGGAAACGAGATACTCGCAAACTGAGAAAGAAGCACTCGCTATTGTGTGGAGTTGTGAACATTTCCATTTGTATGTTTATGGACATCCATTCACACTGGTGACCGATCACAAGGTACTCGAAATCATCTGGAACAACCCAAGATCAAAACCACCTGCCAGAATGGAAAGATGGGCCTGAGACTTCAGCCATATAACTTCAGAGTGGAATACAGAAAAGGTGCTGATAATCCAGCTGACTTTATGTCACGTCACCCAGTGCCAACACAGGACAATGAAAGTGCTCGTGCATGCAAGGCTGCAGAAGAGTATGTCAATTTCTTCTCTTATCACTTCACCCCAAAAGCCATGACCGTTCAGGAGATAAAAACAGAGACTCTGAAAGACCAGGTTCTGCAGGAAGTCATCAGTCACATCAGGAACAACACTGTTCAAAGTGAACTAACAGTAGCTGACTCATCTGACTTCATACTCAGAGGCACGAGGATAGTTATTCCAACTGTCCTACAAGAAAGAGCATTACAACTGGCACACGAAGGGCACCAGGGTATCGTCAAGACCAAAGTGCTACTACGTACCAAAGTATGCTCATTATCACAGACGAGTAGTCTCGCTATCCAGTCGTTGAAAGTGTACGCTCAACATCAGCATCTTCTGTTATCCTAGTCATTGACAAAGTGTTCTCTATCTTTGGAATCCCAAGGACAGTAAAAACTGACAATGGTCCTCCTTTTAACAGTGAGGCTTTCTCACAGTTTGCAGACTACCTAGGATTTCATCATCGCAAAATCACACCTTGTTGGCCTCAGGTGAATGCCAATGCTGAGAGATTTATGAGAACCCTAGGCAAAGCACTGAGAGTTGGCGAAACACAGGGCACACCATGGAGACAGCAACTAAACATCTTTCTTCGTGAGTACAGATCTACACCTCATAGCACAACAGCGAGCTCACCAGCTGAAATACTGTTTCAAAGCCAGCTATACACCAAGCTCCCTTTTGTTAACACCACTCCACGGAAGTGTTCAGATGCTGAAGTGAGAGCAAGGGATGATAGTGCAAAGATGAAGATGTTAGGATGCCTGGGTCGTTGACCCAGGGTTTTGAGTTTATTATATTATTTATCATTTCTAGTCTGTGGTTTCTTTGTTAGAGTTGCTGTCTCCCCTGTGTACTATATCCCCGTGTCCAGTCAGTGTCTGTGTCTGCCCTGGTCCCACATCTCTGTTCCCTCTGTTGCTGTGCGTGCGTGTGAATCTGTGTCTTTAGTTCAGTCTGTGTTATGTTTCCTGTTTTATTTTGAAGGTCCTTGTCTGATGTTAATGTATCTAGTTTCGCTTCCCGTTGTCTCGTTAGGCCTGATTTGTCCCAGCTGTGTTTCCCTCCTGTCTCTCATTCCCTGATTGCTCCCTCTGTGTATTTAAGCCCTGTGTTTCTCTGTGTCCGTGTCGCAATCTACTCTCATTTATGTTGTGTGTTCTGTCCGTTTGCCAGTTCAGGTTATTGTTGTCTTCAGTTTATTATTTGTAATTCCAGTTTTGCTAGTTTTCTGTTTGCCATCTAGCAATAAATCTGAGTTTAAGTTCACCTTTTGCCTAAGACTGTCTGCACTTTGGGTCCTCTTACTACCAATCCTGCCTGCACACAGTCGTTTCATAACAGAAGGTGATCGCAGATGCAACCCGTCGCGCCAGACCACACTCACTAAGTCTGGCTTTCGCTGTGTGTAACATGTTTGATGTTCCTGAATATAACACTGTAACGCGTATTGGAGTGTTGAATGTTGATAGTGTTTAGTCAGAGATCTGCGCAAATGCAGTGCTGTTTAATTGATGTTTAGGTGTGGAGAAACTCAAGTAATAAGAATGTTCAGTGATTTTATTAGGTGCCGTTGTCATAGGTTCAGATTAATAATTCACCTCGCTGAGTACCTAAGTTAGAAAAAAAAGAGGTGATTGTGATGTTTACAGAGATTTTATTTTGAAAGGTCGAATATAAGGCGGAAGGAGAATATAGAAAAGAGGGACAACGAAAAACGGAAGATAAACAAGTTAGCGCTGTAGACTGTGTTGCCGCTGCAAGCCTGAGAATTAAAGAATGGAACTGAGAAATACTGAAGGTGTCATCATTAATGTTTGAGGCATGCAAACATTACACATACATGCAGAATTCAAATAACTAATTGGAGGCATGACTTAATCCTTGGGAGAAACGTTTCGTCACTCCAAGTGACTTCTTCAGTCTCAGCTGCCAGCAGGTTGGTTTCCCCAATCTTATAAACCACACATTTGCACAATGACTGGAACTAGGACCACTAAATCAACAATGAGCTGGGAGGTCAGCTCCTTGATCATTAATATGCCAACTGTCATGATCATTGATCAAAGGCCATTGATCAGTGGTCGTGAGTACCAATCATTTGGGGAATGGCTGCAATCACAGCATTGTAAGATGTTGAAAGATTTGCCATTAGCCCCCGTCCTCGATTCAGAGATGGTCTTTCTCTTTTCACATAAATGGCCTCCTTGACTCTCCACTCAAACCAGCGTTCCTCCCTGTCCAGGATGTGTACATCTTCATCATTGAAAAAGTGTCCACTAGGCTGTAGGTGTGACTAGACTGCCGAGTCCTGGCCTGAGGAGTTAGCTCTTCTGTGTTGTGGCATCTGCTTTGCCAGAGGTTGTTTGGTTTCCCCGATGTATAAGTGGGAACCCTGCCACTGCATGCTGTTCACAAGTGTGTTGTAATCTGGGGTATAACTTGACACTGCAGCTCTGAGTGAGTCTTGCACATGTGCAACAGAGAGGTGTGTTCTGTGTTTGTTCTTGATTACGTTCATGTCACAAGTGGCTGATTCCCAAATATAGCTTCAACCAAACAGGCTGGCATCCTTGATAGCTGCTGCGCATACATCACTGTTCTTTTCTGTGTCAACAAGGCACCGAAAGGCTTTGAGATGGAGGTCATTTTGCAATGTCACACTTTCGATTTCCCACTGTCCAGCATCCAAGCTGAATACTGCACTTAGTTGCTCAGCGATGCATGTTGTGTCCACGTTCATGAAATGATTGGAAATGAATGTCACACATGGCTCAAGCTGATTAAGGTCACCTGTTCTCAAACTCTTGTCCAAGTCAGTTTATGACTTGAGTGTACTTTTCTGCAACTGTGTCAAAAGTATCAGATGCAGAAGTATCATCTTTCAGCACCATCAGCACAGAGGGAAAGTGCAGCACTTTTTTCTGTAAATGCAAAGAGATAATGTGGCTTTAAATGCATTTAACTCACTTATATCAGCAACAGTCTTACCTTTGTCTTGCAGCTCACAGTTTAAATGGTTCAGTTTCCCAGTAATGTCCTTTAAAAATGCAAGTTCAAGTGTGCGCTCAGTGTCCTCCAGTAGTGAGGTTTCTTCGCCTTTGGATTGCATGAACTCTTTGATTTCACCCAAAAGTGAAAAAAAAACAAAGCAAAATTCATCCCCTGCCAAGCCATGTTTAGTAGCAGGTCACCATATTCAGCTGACAGCTCCTTCAATAGCACCTTGAATGTTCTGTACCGCTTAGCTCTGGAGCGGATCCTGTTTATGATCTTCACGATGGGAGTCATGACATGCCCAAAGGCAACCACCTGTGCACATAACACCTACTGGTGAATGATGCAGTGGTAATGCAAAAAGTTTGGGAAGTCTTGGATGTCGGCCGATTATAGACAGAGCCCCATCGGTAGTAACTGATACAAGCTTTTCCAACGGTACCTTTTTCTCCGCGAAAAACTCCTTCACCGTGTTACGGTGCGTTCACACCGAACGCGATAGAGGCGGCCAGAGCGTCAGGTTTACATGTAAAGTCAATGGAAAGAGGGTGATGACACGCGATTGCGCGTCCGGCGAAAATTCTGAAGCAGATTTGCGTCGCGCAAACGCTAAACGCCTGAAACGCGTCTGGCGCGTTTGACTCGCTGGAAAAAACCACGCGCGAGAGTTTTGTGTTGCATTTTGTGCATACGCGTCTTTCGCCTCTACCGCTCGAGTTGGAAAATTTGAACTCCAGCGTCAAGTCGCGCCGCGTCAACCAATCAGGAGCCTGGTGACGTGGCTGTAACCAGGTCAAAGGGCAGATCAAACCAAAGCCCTTCATTCTTCATTCAGTATGGAGGAAAAACTCATCAACGCAGTGGCTAATCGTCCAGAACTATACGATGCTAGCTGCTACTTCTACCGGGACAGGAATAAAAGGACCGAGCTTGGAGGCACAGAAGTGAGGAGATCGGGCAACCTGGTAAGTTCATTTGTTCTTCTTTTTAATTTTCAGACTGACCCGATGAAGCCGCGCTAAAGCTAGCAAGCCCGCCTACTGTCCCGCTATTTTCCCACTGATGTACAAATACCGTTCTGGTTTTATGCATGTTGTCATATAGGAATATATTGTTTATTAATAAACAGCACACAGTGGTCCCGCTCATCCGTCACTGCCTCGCTTTTTCGCTGATTTTTCATTGCACCGTACAGCATTGCATTCTGCAGCCTGATTGACAAATCTCCTCCGTGTCGTGTCTCCTGCGCTTGCCAAATTGATCATGTTTGGTTTTGATAACCATCACGTCCAATAGAAAAAACAGCACAAAACACTCATAACTATGACCCTCATTCGGAAATAGACACCTGCACCGGGAGGAAAAGGAAAAGGCGCACGAAAGTGGCAGGCAGATGAAGACAAAAGCGCGGCATAAAAATACTTTTACGTTTTGCAATCTACAAAGGTTTGCACTTTGAGAATCAACTTGTGAGAACTGTGACTAATGTTCATGTGTGTGGGGAAAAAGTGTATAAAGTGCGTGGCGAGGGCTAGTTATTCTGACAACCCCTGCTGCAATAAAACAGGGACCACTGTATATACTTTCTCTATGATTATTGTATTCAACCTGTTAACAGTTAATATTGTCTTGATAGGACCAACTGATTCTGCTGCAGAGCATCCCCTGTTGCTTCTCCTGTCCCTGAGCTCCTGCTGCTGCACCCACAGGTATGTACAGCAAGCACTGATAGCTTTTTACTCGGTGTGGGATTGCCTTGTGATCACCTTTACTAAATATCTACAACTAATCTGATTATATCCTGTTTTGTTTTTTCAATGTTGAAATTAAAATCTAGTAGCAGCCTTCTCATTTCTTTGTGTTTTGTGCTGTGTTTTACACGCCCAGAGAGGAGGACAGCTCCGAGGCAGATGAGGGACGGGTCCCAGGGCGGTCCATCGGCAGTGGAGCTGGCCATCCTGGTGTCCCTGAAGAGGCCACGCCAGTCTGCAATGGAGCATTTCCTCCTCAGCCTTGTTCCTGCTCTGGAGAGCAGCTGGGTCTTTTTTTTCCTGTCTCTCTGTAAATAGTTATATTTTATATATTTATGTTTAATGTTTTTCTCTGTGAGAATTTTAATATTATTTCAAATAAATTTTTATAACGACTAATGTCTCAGTTCTACTACACAGCAAATGTTGGCACACGACTTGACACATGTAGAATTTATTTCATATTACACTAATGACAGAATATACTAATACAGTGGGATGCAAAGGTTTGGGCAACCTTGTTAATAGCCATTATTTTCCTGTATAAATCGTTAGTTGTTACAATAAAAATGTCAGTTAAATATATCATACAGGAGACACACACAGTGATATTTGAGAAGTGAAAAGAAGTTTACTGGATTTACAAAAAGTGTGCAATAATTGTTTAAACAAAATCAAGCAGGAGCATAAATTTGGGCACCACAAAAAAAGAAATGAAATAAATATTTAGTGTATATCAATGTGTGTGTCTCCTATGTGATATATGGGGGCCTTTGTCTGGACGTGCTTCCCATCCAGAGCTCCACAGCAGAGAGGGAAGTTCCAGCGCTCCTGGAATCCCTCTGTGATGGACCGCCAGTCTCCAGGTGAAGGCACAGCCATGAAGTCGCCCACTAGACAGTCCCAGATGGCCGTCGCTACCTGGGGGTGATCTGGCACACCGTGGACACACCGACTCTGAAACTGAACGCGATGGTCCTGAAGGAGTCCCTGGTGGCAAGGAACCTGGACAAAAGTGTTCAAAATTAGTATTATGTGTACTGCAGTTACAAAATACATTATTCAAATTCCAAAATACTTTTGTGATGTCAGATTTAAATTACAAAACTTAAATCTTACATAAAACATTTTCTAATTATAAGGATAATTACATAATATATATTAGATATAATATAAAACAGTCAGTTGTGTTTTGTTTTAACTTTACCATATCATAATTTGATTGGTAGCAACTTTTACCACTACAGTGAGCCAATCACTCATAATTCCTAAACATGTAAATCAGGCAGGAATGAAGTAAGACATTAATAGAAATAAAGAGTTGTATGTTGACATGTAGCCCTTTCCTTGCTTAAATCATTAATATTTTTGAAAAATTAATCTGTGATAAGACATAGCTTATCAAGATAGAACCATATAACTAAAGATGAACCAAACTGTTCACAATTTTATCTACCTCTCAGTTTAAAGAAAGGCTGCTGACCCCTGTTATAGAGTCTGACAGCTGCGAGGATTACATACAAATATTCATCTATACCAGAATTAAACCAGGTGTAAATAAGGAGTGAGTATCACTACAAAGATTAACCCACAGTGGCCCTTGTACCAGTTTGATATCAGCAAACACAGAGAGCATACACTGATAGACACCACAGCCATGCTATCAATGCAAACACTGATAACAGCATAAATTGAATTAAATCGGGACTTGATGAGACCTTTCAAGCATCACTAGAAATATTATAAACAGTCGTCTCCATACCACAGTTTGCTATCAGTAAACACCGACGGTATTCATTGATAGCATAGCACATCCATGTTAGCAGTGTATAAACGATAGTTTAGCATATTAGCACAGGTATCAATAAAGGACTACCGTATTAAACACTTTTACTAACCGCAGGCAGATGGACAGGCGCTCTGCAGGTGGGATTGAGCGCCTGTAGTTGGTGTCTAGGCGGGCGATGCTTGGACCAGCGGGACAGCAGGTCCTCAAACTGGGCGAGGGAAAGGCGGCGATATCGCTGAAATCGGCTGTCATCCAGGCGCAGCTCCTGGAGCAAGTGGTGAAACTCACCAAACTGCTCACCCGTCTGGAGGACTTGATGGACCCAGGTACGGCGAGGACGTCCTTAACGCTGCTGCTCTGCTCTCCACAGTAAATAGAAACGCTAGCTCGACAGCTGCCGTCTAGCAAAGATACCGTCTGGCACAACTTCCTCCCACATCCCTCCCACATTTCCGGTTCACGCGCGTCAAAATATGCAATTTTGACGCGCGATGGATTTTTCTTGGACACGCGTTCGAGGTGCGAATGTGCACGCGTCAAATTAGGGGCGTTTGGGGCGTTTTCGCTCACGCCTATCGCGTTCGGTGTGAACACACCGTTATAGTTGTTAACTCCCCTCATAGTTGTCTTTAGCGACAGTAGAGAGAGAAGTTCTTCTTTTGTGGAAAAATTATCAAAGACCATCCAAATAAAGACCATGAGCTGCACTGTGCTGCTGCTGTTCATGGACACGTCATACTTGATGCTAAACAACCTGCACTTTGCCCATGTGCACCATGGTGGTGACCCCTGCTGTACACTATATTACTCTGTTTGTGTTGGGGGACCCCATCCTTGGGGTGGACCAATTTTTGGCGCAGCATGTTTTGGAGTTTAAAATTCACGGAGATAACCATATTTACTCAGGGCCTTCTTGATGTGAGGTCCTTCTACTTCCCTGGCCATTCTGTCTGCGGGGACAGTAGCATCCTGATGACACCCAGTTTGTGGTATTTTGGGTCCTTCTCTCACCTCCATACAGCTTGCCTTGTAAACTGTGACAATGACATTCCCGACAGCGCCATTCAGCTCGACCGGTTAGCATGCTTTCGGACAGACAGAGCTTCTGCTGGACCTTACGATCATCAAGTGCAGACCTATCGAGCTCCAATAACAATAATAACAATGACAATCCAATAAATGTATCAGCATGTCAGTGAGCAGGAGATGATCCATCCACCCATTGCATTTCATCCATGCAGATCCAAAACTGCACAAACAGACTAAGTTTTCTACACAGGGAAACAAAATTTTTGGACAATGTTTTCACTATACAGAGACTAGATTACAAAACCCTCCCCAACCTTCATGTCTCTGATCACATTAAAAAAACACAGCATCACTGGTCAGTAAATCCCAACAACGACTGTACTTTCTCTGCAAACTGGGGAGAGCAAGAGCCCAACCCCCATTAAGAGCACCTTTTACAGAGGCACTGTTGAGAGCATCCTTACCAACTGCATCACTGTGTGGTATGGCTCCGGCACTGGGTCCTGCTGGAAAAAGTTACAATGAGTAGTGAGAGCAGCGGAGATGATCGTGGGTACTTTTCTTCCCTCCATCCAAGACGTCTACTACACCTCCCTCATCCAGAAAGCCCTTGCAATACAGGTGATTCCACTCATCCGTTCATCAGCTTGCTGCCATCAGACCTTTTCACTGACTCCCCCAACCCACTGGCCAATGAACTCTTGCCCACAAGCACTTGGATTGTGTTGAACACTGCTGTTTATATAAGTATTTTATTGTATTGTGTTGTTGTGGCAGGGTGTGATTTGCAGGGCCGTGCAGGGCAGGCGGGCACACCTGTACAGCATCAGTAATCATGCCCCGCCAACTTAAATATGGGACTGGGTCCTGACTGGGGATTGTTGGTGTTGGTGCTGTGCATGTTCACAGTGGTGCCGAAACCCAGGAAGGGAGGCATGGCAGATCCAGGACTGAGCCAGCAGAGGGAGGAGCTGATGAGAATGGTGGCCGAGCTGGCGGCCACGCAGTGAGAGCAGGCGGTGGTGGAACGCCATCAGCAGGAAGAACTGCAGGACGAGACCAAGTGTCACCTAAGAAGAATGGCGGAGATGGCGACGCTGCTCCAGGCCTGGACGACCCTGCCGCTGCCACCTCCACCGGAATGTACTGATAGTGGGAAGCAGTGGATGAGCTGCTGGAGGTACCTCGGCAGCTGGAGGTGGGGGACGAGCCGTGCGAGAGTCTGCACCTGCTGGAGGAGAACAGCCGGGTGAAGGCCTGCTCCTGCCAGGAGCTGTGGAAGAGCCACTCCAACCGGAGGCGGCGGTTGAGGAGCGCAAGGGTCTGCGCCGGACAGAGGAAGAGGGGCTGCTGCATGAAAGCCTGCTCAAGTCGGGACGAGGATCCAAGGGGTCCACACTGACTGGAGGAAGAGGAGCTGCTCCGGGAAGGGCTGTTCCAGCCTTTTAACTGGTTCATTTCCAAATAAAATGTAAATTGCAAAGGTAATACGAATATTTCAGGAAATGAACACCTTTTCACAAACTATAGGCCAGTATCACTCCTTTCCTAATGCTCAAAATCTTTAGAAAAACCTTTTAGCAGTAGACCAGAAAAATTCTTAAATAGATATCATTCAATCAACCAAAGTCAGTATGGATTCAGAAGAAAGAGTTCAACTTCAGTGGTGATAACATGCACCTGGAACCAATGCATACCACTTACTGCTAAAGAGACAGACTGAAAGAGGACAGTATATTCTTGTTTTTTAACATGACGCTCACTGATGCAGCCAAGTAGTGTTTCATGACCACTTTAAATGCACATGTTAATAGTGCAAAAACATGGAACATTTTGGGATTATTTTATTTGACTTTTAATTTACTCAAAAGAAGCCTTGTGCATCTGATTCATTTATGAGAGAACAAAGTTTTAAAATTTATTGCCTGGCTTGATGTTCTGGTGTGGTCGTTGGCATACTCCTTGGTGCCTCAGGGTGGCTTGGACCTCACCTTTATGAAGAGGGGCACTGCTGGGTGTCAAAAGGGTTTGGGGCACCTGGGCCACTGGGACTTTGTTCTCAACTCGTACGAGAGTGAGCCACCCTTTAGCAGGGGTCGACTGCTCTGAAATTCCTCTGCAATTCTCTACCGTTGGCCATGGGGCACCATGGAACCAAAATATGGTACGAATTGCGCTGGGAGACACTTAAAAGAAGTGGAGGATCTATAGATATTGTGAGGGAAAAAAAGATGAGTGGTAAGTGTGTTAGCCTGACTATTAGCCTATAAATCAGTCATCAGTATTAGATGAATCATGATAAAACACACCTACCATGTTTTAGGTTCCTGCAACTGGTCCGTCGGGTTATTGTCTCCCCAGAAACACTTCCTTTGTGTTTTTTCCTATTTCTGTTTTTGTTTTTCCTATTTCCGTTGTCATTTTTCCTATTTCCATTGTATTTTGTGTGCTTTTGCAGCGTTTTTCTTATTGCTGGTGTTTTCTTAAGTTGCAGTCCGTTTGGCCTCTCAGGGCCACCATACTACCCTCCACCACCACATCCTCTTTTTAACCAAGTGTCTAAAGGTGGTATAGAAGTAAATTAATCAAAGCATCATCATCTTAAATCTAAATTAGTCTACTACATTTGATGTAACCCAACACTCATCCTAAAATCCACAGCCACTATACATCAGTAAAAATAAAAATATAAAATATACACAATGGTGCACTGAGATAAACCTTTTACTTGATATGAACTACTCAGTATTTTCATGTCTTTCTCTCCCTGTGAAATACAGCAGCTGGACCTTGAGCTAGCAACACACTATAAGACAAACTGCACACAAACAGTTTGTGTATTTGCTGATGTTTGTTGAGCTAAGAGAAATGCTACATTTGAAATTACCTGACAACTAAAAAAAGTTACTTCCTTTATGCTCGCTCCCGTTCTACAGTAATAGCAAAATCTTAATAAGTAACAAGATCAAAATATACAGACAACCAGTGTCAGTCAAGTTACTTTGAAAAAGTAATTAGTTATAATTACTAGTTACTTCTTCAAAAAAGTAACTGAGTTACAAAATTTATAAGTAACTAATTACTAGGAAAAGTAACTATTGCATTACTTTAAAAAAATGCTTAACCCTCTGGGGTCCAGGGTATAGTTGTCTGTTTTTGAGTACTTTTGATTTTACCTCTACATTTCACCTTTGAAAATTATTTGTCTTGACTTGTTTTGTATCATTCTTTTCAACACAACCTCACCTCTAAATATATAGTTGATTTTTTTTGGGCATATTGTAGTAACACAGTCGATCAAAAATCAGACAAAAAGCAACCACAAACATGTTTAATTAATCATTTTTTGACGCATTCTCAATCATCCAGGAAAGTAAATCATTTTCATAACTTGAAATGCAAATTGTAAATCTTAAAAACCTATGCACAAGTTTCGCAAACAACAACGTTATTTATTAGCTATTTGCCTAAAAATGCAGCCAAGGCATTCTTCATATAACAATTTCAAACTATTTACAGAACAATCAGGTGTTATGTATCAAATAAAATAAGATAAGAATTTTATTTATCCTGACGGAAATTCTTTTGTCATGAACATGCTCACTGCGGCAAGAGGAAAAAGAAAAAATGAGTGCACAAGAATAAAATAAAATAAAAGATAATAAATTAAAAAGAAATACAATAAAATAAAATAGAATAAAAATAGAATAAAATAAAATAAATTAACATACCTATCAATATAAGTGACATACGTCATGCAATTGTAGCCGGATGGGCTACTCGCCTTTCTTTTCTCTCTCGCTCGCTCTACTGCTCTCGCTCACTCTACTGCTCTCGCTCTCTCCTGCGCTCGCTCTCGCTGCGCAACTACGTTAATTAGGCACCCACCTGCATATTGATTACAGAGTGGTGTTTACCTGTATAAAGGGAAGCCGGTTTTTTTGTTAGATCATTCCTCCCGAGCTTCTGGTGCGACACAGCAGTAAATGCTGGCCATTGGTTAATTTACCGATACGATCGGATCATGTGACTGCTACAGGTAGGCCTCCTTTTGACCTCTGATTCCTCTCAAAAGTCGGTAACTAGTAGTCATATATCTGCGGCCCGCTACGGCGCGGCTGTTTCTCTTTTCTTTACTCCAGCCATGGTGGAGAGACGCGTGAGTTGCGTCCACTGTGCAGTACAGCACCTCCAGTCTTGGGGTAAGCCGCTTATATTATAGCTGCTAGTATTTGTAAATTAAAGAATAAGGTTAGCTTTGCCCTTTTTTTTTTTGTTTGTAGGGTTTGATTGCTGCCGCACCCTCTCAGGGACCAACTGCCTGATTTTTAAGCGAAGAGTCGAGACGCCTGCCTGGCTGCTGTCTTGTCTTGCCTTGTTTTATATTGTGTTCCAATCTGTTGGCTGTCCAGTTTTGTTCCTGCTGCTTGCCTCGCCTCGCCCCTGGGGGCTTTGGGTGTCACGCTAAGCCCCTTTTGGACTATCGTTTCACTCCAGCTTTCGCGGCTGGTCGGGGCGATCCTCAGCTGCATATTGGGCTGGTGTTACAAAACTGGTACTGCCTCTACCAGCACCAGCTGTGGGCTGGCTCTCGCAGAGTACAAGTATTTCCAATCTGTGCTCTGTGGTGTGTATGCGGGTGTGTTTTATTGCAGATCTCCGTTTTTCTTTTAATCTATTTTTTTAATTTTTAGAGAGCCTGTTTATGTCCCATGTTTTTATCCTTTTAATGTGTATGTCTTGTGCTTTTATTTCAGCGAACTGAGGATCTACCAGCGGACCTTAGGTGGCGGGTCGTTTTCCACACTACTTTTTGTTGTACAGCACCAGGTGAATAGACTATAGTGGGGTTTTTTTGTGGTTTTCTTTGGTCCACCGCTGCTGGTAAGTCCCAGTTGTATGTTTATTTTATTGTAGTTTGGGACACCGTTTTAGATGACACTGCATTCAGTGCGCTGTTGTTTTGTTTTCATTTTACATTAATAAATAAAATTGTGTTAATATTTGAGTCGGCCTCAGTGTGCATCCCTGAACCTGTGCGAACGTTGTTGTTTTAATTACATTTTATTTCTAAAGTTCATATTTTCTGGGGGCTAGAATTTCCCCCCAGGTGGCATTGTCATTTTAGTATTTCTTTTAAAACCCCGCTGACCACTTGGTCACATACTTGGCGTTGTCGACAGGATGCACATTTGAGGTAGATGTTTGGTTTTGTAAATTGTTTTATTTTTGTAGAGAGCATAGTTTACCTGTTTGAAGGCTCTATTTCTTTTTAAGTGTGATTATAGACAAGACAGCAGCATCCAGGTTTAGGAGGAAGAGTAATAGGATTTTAGCACCTTGCTGATTTTAATTTTCCCTGGTTTTGGTCTAAAATTTATTATGGAGGAAGAATTGCAGTAACTTAGAGACTTGGTAGCGCAGTTAAAAGCAGATAATGAGCAATTGCGCCTGGATAGAGGCGCTGTGCTGGAGTCTGGTGGTGGTGCCGCGTCGGCCTCCTTCGCACCAGCTGGTTGCATACCAAATGTTGGTAGCCACGCTGCCGTCACAGAGCTTTTGGTGGTGGTGCCTAGGGACCATAAATGTCCCATGTTTAATGGCAGAACGGGCATCAATATAGCTGAATGGGTCGAAGAGGTTCAAGCGTGCATGCGTGCCCGGCACCTGTCTGTTGCTGATCAAGCGTTCTTTATTTTTGACCATTTAGAGGGAGAAGCAAGGGAGGAGATCAAATTTCGCCCTAATTCAGAGCGAGGGGATCCTGCTCGGGTGTTGACCATTTTAAAGGAACTGTATGGTAATGCGCAGTCCTATGTCACTCTGCAGCAGGCTTTCTTTTCGAGGAGACAGCGGGAGGGAGAGACTTTGCAGGAGTTTTCCTTAGCGCTAATGGCTCTGATGGAGCAAGTGAAACAAAGTGCACCTGATGGCATGCGTAATGAAGAGGTGTTGCTCCGAGACCAGTTTGTAGAACATGTTGTTTACAGTGCTCTCCGCAGAGAGCTTAAACAATATGTTCGTCGTGTGCAGTGTTGAGGACCATGGCAGTCGGGCTGAGTGCAGTGGATGCCGTCATTCGGCATAACCCTCGGCTTTCTTGGTTTGCTAAGGACACAAAGTTGGAGAACACCATAGCTGCGTGGAGAGCAAGTCAGGGCTAGTGAGCTTGCTCTCTCTCTCACTAACTCTTCCTCTTCGCTGCCCCAGTGCCACATACACTCCCCACCTGCCTCAACACTGCCACGGACTTCCTCTCCCTCGCCACACCAGCCGGGACCTCGTTCGCCTGCCTTTTTCCTGGCAGCTATGTGGTCGGAGGATGAGGAGGTGGTCTCCATGTCTCCACCAGTTCCTGTTCCCTCATCCCGGACGAGCCCCCATTTGTCACAACCCGGCTCATAGGAAGTGACAAACAAATGGGAGACCACACACAGGCTTCTAAAGGCTGTAAAACATATTTAGTGAAAATAAGGTAAAGTAACGTAAACACAATGTAAAGGGCATAACAGCCATAACTGAAACTTCCAAACGAACAAGACGGGAGCCAGAGACAGAGCCAGTCAGAGCAAGAGAGACCTAGCTGGTTCAGTCAAAGTGTCTTTTATATGCACTGGGACTGGCCTACTCAGGTGTGCTGCATCTGTAATTGGGTCAGCTCCACCTACCTGCAGGAAACAGGTAACAGAAAAAACAAAACACAAGGCCAGCCCACTGGCCGTCACACTACTGCCACCTTGTTAGAGGTGCGCAGGGAAGCAATTAGATGGGAAAGAGAAGGGTTTTCAGGTGGTGTACGTGACCGTGGCTATTCCCACCCATCAGCGTATGGTTTCCAGTGTGGGGTGCACACTAGCCCTAGGTCTGCTCCTGTTGGTACACCCGAGTCTGAGTGGCGTGAGCTAAAGGAACTCCTAAAGCGCCAACAAGAGCAGTTAAATCAGCTCACTGAGACAGTGGTTTCTTTACAGAACCCCCGAAGAGGTGTTCGGCCCTCACGGGGTGGCTCGGTGATTTGTCGCCGGTGTCAGCAGCCAGGACACTTTGCTAGGGAGTGCACTGGGGAGTGGGTTTCACGCCGCACCAGAGCAGGTTCTGATTCAGGCCCTCCTCGTACGGCAGTTGGCAATCACCTTTCCGCTACCCAGTCGGGAAACTAAAACCCTCTGAGCTGCAGAGCCACAGTTCAGGTGGGGAGTTCACTGGCTCACAGAAAGATAGGATTGGCAGGCTAATTTCATCGTGTCCAAAGATGGATGTGCTGATTAGTGGGGTGACTGTCCCTTGTTTGGTGGATACTGGTTCCATGGTTTCCACCATCACAGAGAGCTTCTTTTTGATGCATTTTGCCCCTTGGGGACAAGAACGCCTTCAGTCATGCCATTGGTTACAGCTTTGGGCTGCCAATGGGCTTGCCATTCCTTACATTGGCTATTTGGAGCTCAGTGTATTCCTGTGTGGCAACGAAATGCCCTCTTGTGGGATCCTTGTAGTGAAGGACCCTCCTGGTGCCACGCCCTCCGTCCCTGGTATTTTAGGGATGAATGTAATCCGCCGCTGTTATCAAGAGCTGTTTGGGGCTTTCGGTATCTCCTTGTTTAATTCTCCTTCTGTGTCACAGGCACGGAGACCAGTTTTGGAGGCCTTACATCAGTGTCACCAGTCTGCAGCCCAAGCCCCAGAGGACCCTGTCGGTACCGTCAAGGTACAGGGCCCGCGGGCCGTGCGGATACCTGGTGGTGTCATGCAGCTGGTGGCCACCACCTGTTTTCAGCAGTTGTCAGGTCAGTCTGTGCTTTTTGAGCCTCCTGAGTCCGGGCTGCCAGTTGGGTTGCTGGCCTCTCCATGTTTGGTCCAGGTGGATAAGGGCGTTGCCTATATCCCAGTCACTAATGTGGGAACAGCTGAAGCTGTCCTCCACCCACGGACCCATTTAGGAGTGATAAGCCAAGCTACTGTTGTTAGCCTCCCTGCTGGTGTTAGTGAGGAACACTCTTTTCCCGTCACAGTTTCCTCCCATACAACTAGCAGCCCTGCTCAAGACATGGTGGATGCGATTGACCTGTCTGCTCTCGCTGAGTCAGAGCAACATGAGGTATGGTTACTTTTGCAGAAGTACCGCTCTGTTTTCTCCACTCATGAGGGAGACTTGGGCTGCACAAACCTCATTTCGCACGACATACCTCTGCTTGATGACGTACCTGTCCGGCAGAGGTATAGGCGTATTCCCCCTTCCGATTATGAGGCCGTCAGGGCCCATATCAACCAGCTATTGGAGGCCCAGGTAATTAGGGAAAGTAGCAGTCCTTATGCCTCGCCCATTGTGTTGGTCCGCAAGAAGGATGGAAGCCTCCGTCTGTGTGTTGACTATCGTTTGCTGAATAGCAAAACAAGGAAGGACGCCTTCCCCTTACCTCGCATCGAGGAAAGTCTGGATGCCCTTGCTGGTGCACGCTGGTTTTCTACCATCGACCTGGCCAGCGGGTATAACCAGGTGCCAGTTTCTGAGCAGGATAAGCCCAAGACCGCTTTTTGCACGCCGTTTGGCCTGTTCGAGTGGAATCGTATGCCGTTCGGGCTGTGCAATGCTCCTGGTACCTTCCAGCGCCTAATGCAGAGGATGTTCGGGGATCAGCAGTGCCAGTCGTTACTGCTGTACCCTAGATGACATCATTGTGTTCTCCTCGTCTGTTTCTCAGCGCCTGCAATGGCTGGAGATGGTGATGGCAAGGCTGCAGCAAGAGGGGCTCAAGGCTAAGCTAGAAAAGTGTGCCTTTTTCCAGCAGAAGGTTAACTACTTGGGCCATGTAATCTCTTGTGAGGGTGTCTCCACCGATCCAGCCAAGGTTGAAGCAGTAGCCAAGTGGCAGTGTCCTCGTTCCGTGTCAGTGTTGCGATCCTTTTTGGGTTTCGCCAGCTATTACCGGCACTTTGTGGAGGGGTTTGCCACATTGGCGGCTCCCCTGCATCAAGTGGTGGCTAAATTCGCTGGCACCAAGACAAAGAAGGGCTCGGGACAGAGTTTGAGTGCTATCTGGACACCTCAGTGTGAGGAGAGCTTTGAGGCCCTGAAAGCCAAGCTTGTGTCTGCCCCTGTGCTGGCGTATGCTGACTTCGCACGCCCATTCATCTTGGAGATTGACACCAGTCACAGTGGTTTGGGTGCAGTTCTCTCCCAAGACGTAGAGGGTGTTGTTAGGCCAGTGGCTTATGCCAGTCAAGGTCTTCGGCCCCACAAGCAAAATATGGACAATTACAGCTCCATGAAGCTGGAGTTTCTTGCGCTCAAGTGGGCCATGGCCGAGAAGTTTCGGGAGTACCTGCTGGGGCAGAAGTGTGTGGTTTACACTGATAACAATCCACTCAGTTACCTCTCTTCAGCTAAGCTGGGTGCCACCGAGCAGAGGTGGGCCTCCCAGCTGGCGGCATTCGATTTTGAGATTAAGTATCGCTCAGGCCGCAGTAATAGGAATGCTGATGCTCTCTCCCGACAGTATGAGACGAGCTCCAGCCTGGCCGAGGGCGTGTTGCCTGGGACTCCCGTCCCGACTTCGCTTCAGCAGGCTCCGTGTCCAGCAGTGCTGCCCGTTGTTACTCAGAGATTGGGGCCTTTCCGTCTCATTCCCCGGGGGATATCCGTGCTTTGCAGGAGGCTGACCCCCTCCTGAAAGGTTTCTTGGTATACTGGAGGAGGCAGTCCCCGCCCTCTTCAGAGGAAAGGAGTCAGGTCCCCAAACAAGTCATGGTTCTGCTGCGTCAGTGGGATCGTCTGGTGGAGAAGGATGGCATCCTTTATCGCTGTATTTTGCGTCCGGGTGGAGGTGAGGAAGCCCTCCAACTTGTTCTTCCAGAGGCTCTGAAGCCGGAGACCTTGAGGCAGCTGCACCAGGACCATGGGCACCAAGGTATTGAGCGTACCACCGAACTGGTCAGGCAGCGTTGCTATTGGCCCGGGATGTCCTCTGACATCAAGCAATGGGTTCAGCGTTGTGAACGCTGTCAGGTCGCAAAGGACTCAGAGTTGGGGTCTCATAGTTATATGGGTCACCTGTTGGCGTCTAGGCCAAATGAAATCCTGGCCATAGACTTCACCATGTTGGAACCTTCCCATAGTGGAGTTGAAAACGTCTTGGTTATGACTGACGTTTTTAGCAAATACACTGTTGCAGTCCCTACCCGGGACCAGCGGGCCTCTACTGTGGCCCAGGCCCTATTAACAGAGTGGTTTTTCAAGTTTGGCGTTCCTAGCCGCCTCCACTCTGACCAGGGTAGAAACTTTGAGAGTTTGGTGATGCAACAGCTATGCAAGTTGTATCGGGGAGCCAAGTCCCGTACAACCCCTTACCACCCAGTGGGTAATGGGCAGTGTGTTGTTTAACCGAACCCTCCAGAACCTCCTCCGGACCCTGCCATCATCTCGGAAACGCGACTGGGCTGCATGCTTACCACACGTGCTCTTTTGCTATTATAGCACGCCCCATCAGGGCACTGGAGAGTCGCCCTTTTTCCTGATGTTTGGCAGGGATCCTAGGCTGCCTACTGATTTCCTTCTAGGCCGCATTCAGGACCCGGTGCCTGGAGAGGTACAGGACTGGGTGGCCGAGCACCAAGCCAGGTTAATGGTGGCTTTTGAGGGAGCTCGCGCACGGTTGTCGCTGGCCGCTGACTGTCGCAAGGAGCGGCATGACCAGAGGGTCCACTCGGTTCCTTTAAAGGTTGGTCAGCTGGTGTATCTTCGAGATCACAGCGCCCAGGGCCGGCACAAGATCCAGGACCTATGGAGCTCCGTGGTCTATCAGGTGTTGAGGGCACCCCAAGAGAATGGGACTGTTTATACCATTGCCCCCGTGGGAGACTTGGAGAAGGTTCACCATGTCCATCGCGACATGTTGAAGGCACAGGTCAGCCTAGGGCCTCCTACACCTGGTCCACAGGTTCCACCTCCACCTGCGCCTGCTGACTCAGAGCTGACCTCTCTGGGTGATGACGAGTTGTGGCTCCTTGTCCCTGAGGTACCCTCACACCCTGTAGCACCCGTGGCGTCACTTTCCGATGCCTCCAGAGTTCCATCGGTGGAGCTCAGGCCTACTCCCAGTGTGATTGAAGCACCCTCGACCTCTGCTCCCCCAGGTTCTTCCTCAGGCTCTGTTAAACAGTCTGAGGTGAGTGGGCCACACTTGCGGAGAACAGCACGTTCGACAGCTGGTCAGCACTCGAATGTACATCACTTGCCACGTCCTGTTGAATCTGTACCGGTCGCCAATGCTCAGCTTGCCATATTCAGGCCATGGTGTTAGGTTCCTTGAGTTATTGTCGGGGCGCCAATACAAAAAGGGAGGGTAGATGTAGCCGGATGGGCTACTCGCCTTTCTTTTGTCTCTCGCTCGCTCTACTGCTCTCGCTCGCTCTACTGCTCTCGCTCTCTCCTGCGCTCGCTCTCGCTGCGCAACTACGTTAATTAGGCACCCACCTGCATATTGATTACAGAGTGGTGTTTACCTGTATAAAGGGAAGCTGGTGTTTTTGTTAGATCATTCCTCCCGAGCTTCTGGTGCGACACAGCAGTAAATGCTGGCCTATTGGTTAATTTACCGATACGATCGGATCGTGTGACTGCTACAGGTAGGCCTCCTTTTGACCTCTGATTCCTCTCAAAAGTCGGTAACTAGTAGTCATATTTCTGCGGCCCACTACAGCGCAGCTGTTTCTCTTTTCTTTACTCCAGCCATGGTGGAGAGACGCATGAGTTGCATCCACCGTGCAGTACAGCACCTCCAGTCTTGGGGTAAGCCGCTTATATTATAGCTGCTAGTATTTGTAAATTAAAGAATAAGGTTAGCTTTGCCCTTTTTTTTTTTGTTTGTAGGGTTTGATTGCTGCCGCACCCTCTCAGGGACCAACTGCCTGATTTTTAAGCGAAGAGTCGAGACGCCTGCCTGGCTGCTGTCTTGTCTTGCCTTGTTTTATATTGTGTTCCAATCTGTTGGCTGTCCAGTTTTGTTCCTGCTGCTTGCCTCGCCTCGCCCCTGGGGGCTTTGGGTGTCACGCTAAGCCCCTTTTGGACTATCGTTTCACTCCAGCTTTCGCGGCTGGTCGGGGCGATCCTCAGCTGCATATTGGGCTGGTGTTACAAAACTGGTACTGCCTCTACCAGCACCAGCTGTGGGCTGGCTCGCAGAGTACAAGTATTTCCAATCTGTGCTCTGTGGTGTGTATGCGGGTGTGTTTTATTGCAGATCTCCGTTTTTCTTTTAATCTATTTTTTTAATTTTTAGAGAGCCTGTTTATGTCCCATGTTTTTATCCTTTTAATGTGTATGTCTTGTGCTTTTATTTCAGCGAACTGAGGATCTACCAGCGGACCTTAGGTGGCGGGTCGTTTTCCACACTACTTTTTGTTGTACAGCACCAGGTGAATAGACTATAGTGGGGTTTTTTTTGTGGTTTTCTTTTGGTCCACCGCTGCTGGTAAGTCCCAGTTGTATGTTTATTTTTATTGTAGTTTGGGACACCGTTTTAGATGACACTGCATTCAGTGCGCTGTTGTTTTGTTTTCATTTTACATTAATAAATAAAATTGTGTTAATATTTGAGTCGGCCTCAGTGTGCATCCCTGAACCTGTGCGAACGTTGTTGTTTTAATTACATTTTATTTCTAAAGTTCATATTTCCTGGGGGCTAGAATTTCCCCCCAGGTGGCGTTGTCATTTTAGTATTTCTTTTATAACCCTGCTGACCACTTGGTCACACAATGAATAAAAAAATTGTTTAGCAGCATATAATGGGGGAATGAGACAAACATTCAATCAATAACAAACAGATGAATAATAATATTGCACAATCGGAGTAAAAGACAAAGTTTCATTAATATTAATCCTACAAAGTCATCTACAGAGCAAGGAGTAGTTGTAAAAGATGCCATACACATATCTGTGCAACTCCAAAAAATAATTTCTGTCCACTATAACAGCGGTCCCCACCCCCGGGCCTCGGACCGGTACCGGTCCATGAGTCGTTTGGTAGACTTGAGGCTCAGGTGTGAAATGTATGGTTTTCAGGGGTTTTATCGGTATTCAGCATTATTTTGTTATCGTTTTTATCGTTAACTCGGTTTTCCTGGGTCTTTTCACGTGTGTTATGAATAAATCTTCTTTTTTTCGGTACCAGTACTAGTTTTATTTTGTTGTATTTATCCGCGACACCTTAAAGGCCGGTCCGTGACAATATTGTCGGGCATAAACCGGTCCGTGGCGCAAAAAAGGTTGGGGACGGCTGCACTATAAGACAGAGGAGCACATCACACCTGGAGACAGCGTTTAGGTGGCTGTCTCCAGGTGTGATGTGCAACTGTGACATTTAGCAGTCAACTAAACTCGTCGCCATCACACCATCTGTGTGTTGAAAAATAGTAACGTTTCCAAATCGCAATTTCTTGTGAGTAACAGTAACAGCATTGTAACGATAGAAACACTAATTAGTCAGATTACTAGTTAGTGAAATGTCACTTTTAACATCATTATTCCCATCACTGCGGAAAAGTAGTCCACTGGATCTCTTTTATGTCACACTATAAACGCCATAGCTGACCCTAAAGTAATAAGTCTGTTTTGAAAATGTCAGAACTAGAAAGTACAGATATTTGTTTAAAAATATAAGAAGTAAAACGTTGTCAGAAAAATAAATACTAATAATAATAGATAAAGTGCAGATACCTAAAAATTCTACAGTAACAAAGTTTTGTTACTTTTTCTCTTCCCACCTCTGTGAATCAGAACTGTGATTTGTTCAGATAAACATGCATAGAAAGAAATTCTTTTGTATCAAGGCAACAAACTGTTTAGTAAATATACAGTTTATGTAATACCTGGGTTAAACTTCTCAAGTGGTCACACTCTTAATATGATCATTTTAAATTGTTAACTGATACATTCAGTGAAATTTTAAATGTACCATGAAATTTAAACACAGGAAGGATATTATTTAGAGTATTATAGGAGATAACAGCAACAAAAGAAAACTGTTTCCTACCTTCAGCATATGCACAGATGACAGTAGTGAGCACTAAAACAGAGAAAATCTAAATCAATAAAAAGTAAGGCTTTTGTTAATGAGTCAGTGCTATTCAAACAGTCAGACGTGTACTTACAGAAAAAGCCCGCCATGCAGAGCAGAGAGTGACCCATCATCTCATCCAGCCTGCTGCACTCTGATCCACAGATGATCTCAAACAGCTTTACTTACAGAAAAAAAGAGAAGTTATGTTTTAGTGACACATGAGCAAAGCAATTCTCATTCAGTGGCGCCATTAGCTAATAGTTAAACTATAGACAGTGTCTATAAGGAGGTATTTTATTTATTTATTTTTATACAGTGCTCTCTATTCTTTACAAAAATTATGCATAGTCTTATCGTTAATTCAGGGGAAGGAGTTGATGGATATTTCAAAACTGATGAAAATGGCCAGGAATAATTGTTAGGTAAAAGACATGAGCAAAGAGAGGTTCATCTTTAGCTATATGACCATGTAGATAAATGGCTGGACTTTTTGATATGAATATGTTTCTGCATGTCTGCCTTTTGAAAGTCACAATTCTTATTTCACAATTCTTATTGGTGGTTTTGAGTTTTCAATAACCAGACCTTTGACTTTTGTTTACTTTAAAAAGGATTACATAAGTGAACCATAAATAAAAAGTCTTGCTAAACTGAGAAAGGGTAGTAAATTTAAACTTATTCTCATGGGAGACATGAATGAAAACTTTAAATTGTAGTTACAAAATATTTTTGAATTTAATTATTAAACATTTTACTTTTCTTTTCTTGCCTTAATCAAAATATTGGAGTTCTGACAACTTTCAGCTTATAAATTCATCAACTTAAAAATCTCAGTACAATCAATTGCCTCAGTTTTGGTGGTGATGGAGCGGTAGATTTGATACATTCATACAAGATAGATATGTAGATTTTTACATTTCTTTTTAATTTTTCTATTGTTTTTATGAGGGATATAGTGTGTTTAGTGGGAAATATGTTTTGCCACCCATCTGAGTGGCTTAATCCAGAATCAATTTTGGGGGGTAATATTAACCTAGATTAGGGGTCGGCAACCTGCGGCTCCGGAGCCGCA
Source organism: Oreochromis aureus (assembly GCF_013358895.1). NCBI lineage: Eukaryota > Metazoa > Chordata > Actinopteri > Cichliformes > Cichlidae > Oreochromis > Oreochromis aureus. Next base: position 26,189,799 of record NC_052944.1, read on the forward strand.
TGCGGCTCTTTAGTCCTTTTAGTGCGGCTCCATGTGATTTGGGAAAATAATATTTTTTTTTAAGTAATTAGCTGAAGTGTAATTTATTTATGTTAGTTCTTTTTTAACTTGTAGTTCTAAATTGGAAGATTATTGTGATTTTGAAATATAAATATAAAATTATATTCTATTATTTTTTTGATCGCTCAAAATAAGCGTCACACTTGCGGAAGCCGATATACCCGCCAAAACGCTATGCATTTAGCGAGACTTTCAACCCCAGGTAGGCCAATTATGGATCTTCGGATCCACATTATGTCAGCAGCTGTTCTCCACCGTGAACTATGTTAAAAACAAACACCGCTCACGCCTCACAGATGACAGCTTACAGTCCTGCGTAAAGATGAAAGTGACTTCGTACAGCCCCGATTTGCAGACGCTGTGCGCAGAGGTTCAGGAGCAGAAGTCCCATTGTACACATACCACAGCAGACCCGACGATGTTTCCATGAACATGCTTTTCAGCATCTCTTTATTGACAACTTCTCACATACGGTTGCTGTACGCATACAGCCGGCTTTAGCTTTTCAGCTCACAGCCCGACACATACCAACATAACAGCACAGATAGCACAGACGTTAAGGCTGCCAGGCGTGATTGCGGGTGCTGCTCAGGTGCGTCCGCCTCCCCTGCAGCGGCGCTGCAGACCACGTCCCGGTGGCGGCTCACAACAGTTTTTGTTTGCTACATGGATCATTTTAGTTCAGCTGGGTGTCTTTCCTTTTGTTATATTTCTTTAAGAGTTCAAAATGTGTTAATTACATAAATAAAATGTAATTTTCTCTGTAGCACTTCATGGATTTAAGCAACACACCTTAGTTGTTCACACAAAGCATAAAGGTAAAAAACAATATATACAGTGTTATCTTCATTTTAGATGTCAAAAAGTATTTGCGGCTCCCAGTGTTTTCTTTTGCGTGGAAATCGCGTCCAAATGGCTCTTGAAGACAGTGTGGTTTAACGTTTGGTTGAGACACAAACACAGGAAATGACTCAGTGTGTTGTTGAACTAAAACTGCATGCTTAAAAAGGAAAAAAAAAAAAAAGTTAAATTTATTATTAGTTAGTACATGAAGAAAAATTTTTTGTCTTCAAGTCCTATATTCAAGTTTTATTCTATATATTAAGACTTTGACTGTAATATATATATATTTATATACATATATGTGTGTGTGTGTGTGTTTTTGTCTTCAAGTTTTTTTGTCTTCAAGTCCTATATTCAAGTTTTATTCTATATATTAAGACTTTGATTGTAATATATATATGTGTGTGTGTGTGTGTGTGTGTGTGTGTGTACAAGAAAGAAATTGTTATGCCCAAGGCAAGTCTTTTTGTTCCTGTGATCATTTCTCTGTACTTCCCTTTTTTCTTCTTTTGGTACCATTGTAGCCTTAAGCAATCAGCTTCATAATAAAGGTCACCTTTGTTTTATACTAAGTCCTGATCTACATTTAGTTCTGCTTTTTGAACTGACTCTGGACAGACTCAGATAATTTGGATTGGTAGTATGTAGTGTTCAACACAAACATCATTACTACATATATTATATTACAGTGTTTCAGTCTGTTTTAAATCATCTGTTAGTTGTTTTTTTTTACATATAATCACATGCGAAATTCAGTGTGCATTTGTACATACTTATACATGTACATGAGCTTGACAGAGGATCCCAGTACTTCCTCTGGGTACTGGAAATACACAAATAAAGGCTTTTAAATTTGCTGAAAAGTTAGGTGTACCGGTACTAAGGTTTTGAAGATGAAGTGAAGTTTTGATATGGTAATGGAAATAATTTATCTTGGCAGTCAGTGGCAGTGTTTTTGACATTAATACATATATATATATGTGTGTGTGTGTGTGTGTGTGTGTGTGTGTATATACACACACACACACGTATATACGTGTGTATATATGTGTGTATGTAGCGAGAGAGAGAGAGAGAGAGAATAGGAAATTGGGTTGAAAATTGAGGGTGAACTTGTGAGGTTTAGAAATGTCCGAAGTATCACAACAGAAAGGTAAAAAATAAAAAGAGAGAGAGATAAAGAAATAAATAAACTTACAATTACATGAATGAAAAGAAAATACACATATACAAATTGTCACATGTGAAATTATTTTTGGAGAGAATCAGGGGCGAGACAGTATGAATCCATAGCTCAGCGTAAAGAAGCATGAATTAGTCTGACTAGAAAACACATAGAGGCAATGAAGACACGCTTACACTCATGAATGTGAATACATGACATAAATGCTAAATGATGTAGATTTAACACACTTAAAGGCTGAAGTTGAGGAATAATTCGGGAAGTTGCATGACAATAGAGTGACTTTTGTGAAAAGAAAAAGAGACTGGGGGACCAACCAGTGATTAAAAGCCATCTTCCCAATATATTCGTGGATGTTCGTTGTCTCATCCTGGACTGTGGTGCTGACACTCACCAGTCCCCGGCCTCCTTCCTTCCGCTTAACGTACAGCCTCAGGGTACTGGACTTGGGGTGAAACCCTCCATGCATGGTAAGGAGCTTTCTTGTCTTTATGTCAGTGGCTTCTATCTCCTCCTTTGGCCAACTTATTATACCAGCTGGGTACCTGATCATGGGGAGGGCATAGGTGTTGATAGCCCGGATCTTGTTCTTACCGTTCAGCTGACTCCTCGGGACTTGCCTGACCCTTTGCAGGTACTTGGTGGTTCCAGCTTTCCTAGCGGCCTCTTCATGGTTCCCATTTGCCTGCGGGATCCCCAGGTAATTGTAACTGTCCTCTATGTCTGCAATGTTGCCTTCTGGTAGTTCAATCCCCTCAGTTCTGACTACCTTCCCTCTCTTTGTTATCATCCGACTACACTTCTCCAGTCCAAATGACATCCCGATGTCATTGCTGTATATCCTGGTAGTGTGGATCAGTGAATCGATGTCTCATTCACTCTTGGCATACAGCTGGATGTCATCCATGTACAAGAGGTGGCCGACAACTGCTCCATTATGTAGTCGGTATCCATAGCCAGTTTTGTTAATGATCTCACTGAGGGGCTTAAGGCCTATGCAGAACAGCAGTGGAGACAGAGCATCTCCTTGGTAGATCCCACACTTGATGGTGACTTGTGCTATGGGCTTAAAGTTGGCCTCTAGTGTTGTACGCCACATCCCCACTGAGTTTCTGATGAAGGCTCTTAAGGTCGTGTTGATCTTGTACAATTCTAGGCATTCCAGTATCCAGCTGTGGGGCATTGAGTCATAGGCCTTCTTGTAATCAATCCTGTTAGAGCACAGGTTGGTCAGCCTGGTCTTGAAGTCTCGGCTGACTGCGCGGTCTACCAGTAGCTGGTGTTTTGCACCTCTGGTATTCTTCCCAATCCCTTTCCGTGCCCCGCTCATGTATTGACCCAGGTGCCTGTTCATCTTAGCCGATATGATGTCTGACAGGCAGTGTTGGGTAAGTTACTTTAAATTAGTAACTTAGTTACATTATTAGTTACTTCTACCAAAAGTAACTCAGTTACTTTCAAAGTAACTAGTTACTAGGCAAAGTAACTTTGGTATTACTCAGAATTTTCTTGTTAATGTGTTGCTTCCGTAACTGGATACCCAGCCAGACTGCCAGTCTTCTAGCTTGCTTACTTGCCACAAGTGCACTGTGCCACCTACCAATAGAAAGGAAAAAAATAATGTGTATATTTCAACAAGAGAAATCCCACACCTGGACTGTCACTGACCGCTGCCATGATTCTAGCCTACGTCACAGCCTCGTGTGCGCTTTTTACATCCAACATGAAAACTGCAGTCGTGGTGCTTTCAATTGTACTCAAAACTCGTAAATTCTGCCTTCCGAATAGGAAGATGTAGGTAACACCAGACTGCAGATGAAAAGCATACAGGGCTGGACTGGGACAAAAAATCGTTCCGGGCATTTTGACTAGAGACCTGCCCGCCATTATAGGAAAAATCATAAAGTCTTTAAATGAAAACACTGTTGTGACAGTGATGTACACTGTTCTGATGGTATATATGCATCAATCTATCAATCGTTTGTTGTAAGATTCAGATAATTATTTGTTAAAAGCGAGACATTTTAAATGAGAATAAGAAAGAAAAGTATTTCTTTGTGCCCCCCTCTCCCTGTTAATGCCCTACCTGGCCCCCCTGGCAAAACTTTTCTAGACCTGCCCCTGCACAGTTACCAGCTGTCAGCTACTTAGAAAAGGATCCTGGTGTTATTTGTCTCTCAAAAACAGTTTATAACTTCCCTTCAATTCATTCATGTCACATAAAAGCTAAACCTGTTTCTACATCACCTGTTGAGCTCTGATGATTCAATAAGGACATCTCCTGGTTTCATCTTCATGTTTCCCTCTCACCAGATAACCAAACCGATATAATGACTAGGGATGGGTATTGATAAGATTTTCACGATTCCGATTCCATCTTCGATTCTGTTTAATGATTCAATTCTTTATCGATTCTCTTATCGATTCTTTTTTTAAAAAAGAGAACACTAAGGTCGATTAGCTTAGAACTTTGTTTTATATCTTCTTTTTGAACAAGATAGAAATTTAGGAGTAACATGGCCTTACAAACCCAACAGTGAGATCTTAAGAGATCCACAGCCTACGGCTCTTCAATGGGGTGTCACAGGGTCCCCAGGGAAAAAAAATTGTAAATGTAAAATAATAAAATAAATATTCTTCTGTAGCAATAACAAAGTATAACATAAATTATTCTGTAGCAATTACACAAGAATATCCAGTAATGTCCCTGCCTACAATTAAACACATTCACTTACCAAAAATCGGGGGCATCTGCTGTGGCAAATGGGTGCAAGACTTTTACCACAAACTTAGTCACTGCTCGGTGACATGCGTTTATCCTGGCCTGAAAGGAGACGCTACCGGTAGACTGCAGCGAGAACTGCCAGCGACCGCCAGCCAGACTCTGTCTCTCTCATCATGGTCACCTAAATGCTGCTGGGTTGAGATTCACGAGTCCGGAGCGATATTAAAAACACGACATTCATTTAAGGTCATCGCGTGTTTTGTGAGCAAATGCTTTTGCATATTCGTAGTGTTTCCTCCCTTAAATGAAATATCTACTTTTCAAGTATTACAAGTTGCCCTGTTGTCATCCGTTCTCGTAAAGTATAATCAAACTTTTGAGCCGCCATGTTTCCTGCCAGGTAAATGACGCTCCACAACGTGGTCCATGACCAGCAGCTTTTACAGCTGTGGCTCCAGCAAACATCAGCTGATACTAGAAAGTAATATTAAATAAATTCTAACAACAGCTTACCAAGCTTAAACGTGCTGCTGTTGTTTAACAGCAGTTTCTTCTTTCTGGCGCAAAGTGGGTGATAAACAAACAAGAGAGACAGGACTTGCGACAGAAAAGCCGATCAGCTGATCATTGATCAGGTTCATGATTGAAGTAGAAACAGGAGAGGGAGGGGGAGAGAATGAGAGAAGAAGAGGCAGCTGTGCAGCAAAGACACAGAATAACTCCAGCTTTGTGTCTTTTTCATTGTAGCTGAAGTCCGGGACAAACTGTTCCTTTTCACCTCAATACGAAACGCGTAATATTTTCTCTGAATACGAGACGATTCTGGTTTTGACGGGACGGTTGGCAACTCTAATAATTAACCTTATGAACAAAATAAAGTTCAATATCAGTAACATAGCACCCACCCAGCTGTATAGAAACTCCGTCATGCTAGCTAGTACGCAGTACAAAAAATTCAGCATAACGAAAAGAAACTACACCTAAACTTGGTTTATATCTGACCCAGATAGACTGCAGGTCATAACTTCTTACCTGAAGTTCAGTTCACCTGACACTCAGACTGGCGGCCGCCTCGGGTCTCTACTCCTCCTGCCTCCCCTTCCCTCATCCACCTGCTGGCCTCCACCACTTGCTAATGTTAGTGAATCTGTGGAAGCTCCGCGATAGCCACCACACAAAGTAACGAATAACGAGCCTATCTAAATCCCAGTAACGAGTAACATGTTCCTGATTTTGGCATAATAACTAGTTACCGTGCTCGTTACCACAATAATAACGTAGTTACTGTAACACGTTACTTAATATCTCATTAGTCCCTACACCGCTTATGGGAGCTTCCATGTAATAATAATGGATTGGATTTCATATAGCGCTTTTCAAGGCACCCAAAGCGCTTTACAATGCCACTATTCATTCACTCTCACATTCACACACTGGTGGAGGCAAGCTACTGCTGTAGCCACAGCTGCCCTGGGGCAGACTGACAGAAGCGAGGCTGCCATATCGCGCCATCGGCCTCTCTGGCCAACACCAGTAGGCGGTAGGGTAAAGTGTCTTGCCCAAGGACACAATGACCAGGACAGAGAGCCCAGGGATCGAACCGGCTACCTTCCGGTTGCAGATATGCTTCCCAACCCCCTGAGCCACGGTCGCCCGTGGTAGTAGTACTGAGGCAAGTTATTGGTCGGTAGTTGGATGAGACCGGTACCTTCTGGGGGTCCTTGAGGATCAAGACTGTCCGGCCTTTGGTTAGCCATTCCGGGTGTCTCTCGTCAACTAGCAGCTGGTTCATTTGTGCTGCCAGAAGCTCGTGGAGTGCAGTCAGCTTCTTCAGCCAGTAGGCGTGAACCATGTCGGGCCCTGGTGCTGTCCAAATCTTCATTCTAAAGACCCTTGCTTGGATGTCTGCCACTGTGATGGTTACTGGACCCTGTTCAGGGAGGTTGCTATGGTCTGCACTCACATCCACTAGCCACTGAGCATTGCCATTATGGGTTGCGTCCTTCTCCCATATGCTCTTCCAGTATTTCTCCGTCTCCAGCCTTGGTAGTGCCGTATTGTTCCCTTGCCACTGAGAGTACACCTTGGCTGGTTCTGTGGAGAACAGCTGGTTTATTCTCCTGCCTTCCATCTCTCTGGTGTACCTCCTCAAGCGGTTGGCCAAGGCTGTGAGTCTTTGCTTGGGAGTTTCGATGGAGTTTTTGGATGGAGGCATTTAGGCAATTAGGACTGGAGGCCTGGTAGAAGGCCTTTGTCCTAACATCTCATCCATGAGGGCAAACCAGGGCCATGTAGCAGCAGTGGGCTTCCTGCTCACTCCCTCGCCTGATCCTGGGTACTTGCAATCCTAAAGGCAGAGCAAATAAAAAGTGATAGTTGAAAGAAAAAAAAGGAACAGTATAGGTTTACATGAATAAGGCCATAACTAGTTAAAACCCACTTGAATACTGCTGTACACACTTTGTTTTTGTTTTTTAAATTGTCCCATTTCTTTTGGGTGACTTTTCCTTGCAGGCAAGAATTGCCCTAACAGATAGAAAATAATAAAACATATCAATTCCTGAACAGCATCCAGAGCAAAATGTACAAACTTCAGAGTAAAAGAAAGCATAAGCACTCTCCCTTATGCCTAACAGATTAAAAACTGCATACTGTTGCTGTAACTCCAACCCACAGTGGCTGAGCTTTTAGCAGTGGTGAAAAGGTTCTCATTGTCGCGCCGGAGTTTAATGAAAGCAGTCGTCTCCTCCTTCCTCCCTAAAATATAACAGGACATTGGATTACAATCAACCATTTCACACTTCTGTTTAATTGGTTTTCTGATTGATTCAGCTGTGTGAAAATGCAGCTTTTTTCAGTGTTTTATTTGTTCGTGAGTAAATCGGTTTGATGTTTATTCAGCTGTGTGAAAACGCCAAACCAATTTACTCACGAACAAATAAAACACTGAAAAAAGCCAAACAATAACATTTTTAAGTTATCTAAGTGACTTATATATCATGTATAATTGGCCGTTTTTGGCTACTTTTGATTTTACCTCTATATTTCACCTTTAAAAACTGTTTATCTTGCCTTGTTTGGTATCATTACTTTTTGTCAGCACAACCTGAAATATCTGAAATTTGAGTTATTTTTTCATTTTGGCATACTATATTAGCAGAATTGATCTAAATCCAGACAAAAAATTCAAAATCTGAGTAGAAAAAAGTTAGAATTTTTACTGTAAAACCCACTAACATTTTTAACGAATCATTTTCATAACTTGAAATGCAAATACAAATTGTACATTTCATACAAAAAATATGCTCAAAATTTGCAAACAACAAAGTTATATGGTACTATTTTCCTAAAAATGCAGCCAAGGCCTCAGGCGTTTTTATATAACCATTTAAATCTCTTTACAGAACAATCAGGTGTTCTGCATCAAATAAGAAGGCGCACAAATTATTTGTGCCAGTCCAAAAATATAGTTTGTGTTCAGTAAATGGTAAATGGCCTGTATTTGTATAGCACTTTACTAGTCCCTAAGGACCCCAAAGCACTTTACACATCCAGTCACCCACCCATTCACACACTGGTGATGGCAGCTACAGTGTAGCCACAGCCACCCTGGGGCGCACTGACAGAGGCAAGGCTGCCGGACACTGGCGCCACCGGGCCCTCTGACTACCACCAGTAGGCAACGGGTGAAGTGTCTTGCCCAAGGACACAACGACCGAGACTGTGCAAGCCGGGGCTTGAACCGGCAACCTTCCAATTACAAGGTGAACTATGCTGATGTTAAATCTGAGCGACACAGGAAGCATTTCATCTATAAATCAGAATCTGGAGAATTTTTATGGCCCAACTCTTGAGCCACGACAGTATAAGATAGAGGAGAACAGCAAAGTCCTAAACCGTACAGGTCTGACAGCAGGAGGTGCATCAGTCCTGTTTTCCATGTGGAGACGTTTACACTGGAATCTGCCATTGGTGGCTTTTTTGGAGGAAATGTGACATTTGGCAGTATAACTGACACACAATACAAAACAATAACTACACAACACACTAACTATAGCCTCCAAACACAATAAACGTCACTAATGTCTCACACATGAAAACTCACTGTCTCTCTTTCTTTCGCTTGCCCGCTTTCCGTCGCGGGTGTCACTCCTAAAACTTCCCCTTCTCCCTAAACAACCAAGTGCCACATGTTGCCATATCATTTTTTGATTGGCTGACATGGTAAACTTTAACACCAATAGGGAGGGGTGTTTTTTCCTTTTTCTTTTTTCACTCGCAAGCAGAAAGTGTTTGCTAGCGCTGTGTTTACTGTTCTTCCCGCTGTAAACACCACTGTTTTGTTCAGAAAAAACATTGCGTATTTTTATCATAACTGTGGTTTCACGTGGCCCATCGACACAATTCAAAAACTGGTATACAGTTTGAAGTCCGCACTTTCGACCCAAGTTGAAGTGCAGACTCTGAGTCGCTGCATCTTGTAGCTGTGTCGTCTTAAATTGGTCATGTGATTTTGACGTGCCGTCAGGTCCATCAATCCCAGAGGGTTAACCTTAGGAGCGAAAGATAGCGCAGGGTCGGAAAACTGAAAATTAGCCAGTGTTCTCGCAGGCTCCCCGTCAGCTATCAAGCTGGTGGGTACTACGTCATCTCCAAAATATTCAGAGCACATTTGCAAATATGTGATGTCTTGATAAACTGAGTAGATATTTAAAGTTTACACAGCTACATTCTTGCCTGAAAATATGTTAAAAATTTATTTTGTGACCCAGAAAGTGTAATATTAACTAACCCTTACGTTAAAAAAGAGCGGGACTGTACTTCTAAGTTTATTTCGTAAGTTTAATGACTGTAAAAATTACTTCCATTTAACTGCCTTATTAACTTTACTTTAACATCTTTAACATCTTAACATTTGCATCATACTTCAAAAACAACTTACATGTAGGGTAGGTGTACTTGGCCACCGTTTCTACCGCCTCCGTAGCTGCCGCCATTGCTGGAAACTGGAATAGGCTGAGCCATGCTATGAATTCTGGGATATCGTGGGCCACGAAGGATACACAAAGGAAGACGCATTTGTCGGCCGGATTCCCAGGAGTCTATGAATTGGGACAGCCTTCGTCGCGTCGCTCTGACGTAACTAGTCTACAAATGCGGCCTCCGAAGGATGCGGCCTGCATTTGGGACACAGCTTCAGTGTGCATCAGTGTTTGTTTGACTTTGGGACATGAACCGGACGGAATTTTGGGCACACTGTGTTATGCTAACATAGCTGTGTCACTAGCAATCACATAGCACAGCATTATATACCAGCTAGCCCAACTTCAGTAACCCTACAAATGTCACTGCTGTGTAGTTTTCTGTTTTCATTTCAAAGTTGTACGCTTTTTTTTTTGTTTCCAGGATCTCGGTCAGAACATGGTATATCATGTTTAGGTAACTAGCGAAACCAGCGAGCTAACTTCCTGCTAAATTTTTACTCTGCTAAATTTATTAAATTCTTTTTTCATAGATGCCTGGATGTTAAACTTAATTGTTAAGTTTAACAATAAAACTTTAACACATACATTGCTACCTTCCAAAGAGTGACCTTTATCCTTTAGTTGCATATGTAGAGCTGACTCTTGTCCTTTCGAGGTGGCACTATTATGTTGTACCATGTGTTTATGAAGTGGCTGTTTAGTTTGTCCAGTGTGCACTCCTCGCTGTACTGTATTTGTATTTGGGATGACCTAGTTTTTGTCTGTGTGGCTGGGATGTCCCACTTGGAGAAGGCTCTCCTGAGTTTCTCTGATAAACCTGCTACATAATGATAATGTTGTTCTGTTTGTAATTCTTTTTCTCATTAGTTGGTGTCAGACCTTGTTTACTGTGCATCTGTGCCGATTTGATGAAAGCCCAATTGGAATAACTGCATGTTTTAAGAGCTTTCTTTATACATGTATAGAAACATGCATTTTTTTTACCATAGCAAAGATGCTGGGAGTGCAAAATTTGAAGTATCACTTACACTTGTATGGAGGAATAAAAAAATCACCGTATAGAGAAGAGCCCAAACTATCACTTAATAATAGTTAAATTAATGTTGAAATAAGTAGTTTTGCTACATTTCACTTATTTTTCTCCAGTGTAGGTGTAGTCAAAGCTCCAGCCTTAAAAGATATTCAAACATAGCATGCCCAACATACGCTACGCCAAACTTGACAGCCGTTTATTATACTGATGACATTTTTTTCAAATGGAAGTCTCCCAATGCAGGTATAGAAGACAAAGCTTTCACAGTGGAAATAAATTTAACATGAACCTCAAACTGAGGTTTATTCTAATAATAGCCCACTTTTTTTTTCCATTTTTTGGTTTTCCTATTTCTTGTCTCCTGCTTCACATCTCAAGCTTCAACATCCTTTGTCGACCATATCCACCTTCTGCACATATGATATCTCAGCCTTGCCGCTCTACTTGTCACTCAGGTTTGGTGTCCTCAGAACTGATTACTGTCTAGAACACAGATAATCTATTTTTACCCACCTGTATGTATGAGTCAGTGGGTTGTTGAACTGAAACTGAAGACCTGTATGTTTGAAAAAATAACCAAGATGGCAAGCTCAGTTATTCTGAAAATCTTTTGTCTTGCGTTGACATGTACAAGTATTTACAGATGCACACTGAATTTCACATGTGATTACATGTAAACACAATAAAAGAAAAGGAGATGATGTGAACCACTGTAAAAACAATAGGTCTGTGTAACTCTAGATATTGCCCATCCAGATTATGATGATTCTGTCCAGACTCAGTTTGTAAAGGAGAACCAAATGTAGATTAGGACTCAAAGTACCAAGCAAATGTGACCTTTATGATAAAGCTGATAGCTTCAGGCCACAATGGTAACAAAGAAACGAGAATTACAGATGACTGATCTAGGAACAAAAAGACTTCCCTGGGGCATCATAAATGTTTCCATATAGTCTCTATTGAGATTGTTTGCATACGTTTGTGTGTATCTCATCGTTGGATGCATATTTCATTATAAATATAAACACACACACATACATGGGCAAAAAAGTATTTAGTCAGCCATCAATTATGCAAGTATCTTAGCTGTTCCTAGGACTGCCCTCTTCTGGTCAGAGATCTCCAGTGTTGTTCCTGGGATCTGCTGGAGCCACTTCATGCATTTATTACTTCTACGCTGGACTACTGTAATTCGTTATTATCAGGATGTCCTAAAATCTTCCTGAAAAGTCTTCAGTTAATCCAAAATGCTGCAGAGAGGGTGCTGATAGGGACTAGAAAGAGAGAGCATATTTCTCCTATATTGGCTTCCCTTCACTGGCTCCCTGTTAAATCCAGAATTGAATCAAAATCCTGCTCCTCACATACAAGGTCTTGAACAATCAGGCCCCATCTTAATAGTCTTTTAAACCATATATACCATTAAACCATTTATACACCTCTCCGCATTGAATCATTACTTATTGTTAATCTCTGGCTCTCATCATGAGCTACCATTCTCTCCCAGGTATAGGGATGGGTATCGTTTAGGTTTTATCCGATACCGGTGCCAAACCGGTACTTTTGAAACGGTGCTGGTGCTTAAACGGTGCTCAAACCGGTGCTTAAAGAATGGAGAACACAAAATTGGTCCAAAAACCTCTCGTGTTCAGCTGTTTTTTTTGTAAAAAGATAACAATGGCTACGTTCACACTGCAGGCGAAAGCGCATCAAATCCGATTTTTTCGCCCCTATGCGACCCGTATCCGATCTTGGTATGACAGTGTGAACGGTACAAATCCGATATTTTCAAATCCGATCTGGGTCACTTTCGTATGTGGTACTGAATCCGATACGTATCCGATGTTTTAGAAAGCGACTGCTGTGTGAACGGTCAAGTCGCATTAAATCCGTCTTTTACGTCACTGACACAAGACAGACGCCAATTATCAGCGCCGGAGAAGCGCCCGATAGGACATCGCGAACGATTTCCTACCATCCGGTGAAACTGTTGGGAAGACAACGTTGGAGAAATGTGAACATTTTATTTTTACTGTATTTTCTGCAGATCTATCAGATCAGATCTATTCAACTATCCTTTGAAGCACCGCTCCTCTAAAACAGCAAAAAGGATCATTATTAGGTCATCTACATTATTATGTAAATAACAAAATAACTTAAAGCAAAAATCTGGAAACATAAAGTCCGAAGTCTTTATATTAAGGGCAATCAAACAATATTGTTTGCTCTGGGTCTAAACAGAGCGAGTTGTGTGTGACATCTTCTTTTGCGCATGCGGGCCGCTTTGAGCGTTCACACTGGAGAGCGTTTGATGTCGCATTTTATGTGTAGTGTGAACAAGCAGACAAAAAAATCGGATTTGATCAAAAAATCGGAATTGAGCATTAAGACCTGCAGTGTGAACGTAGCCAATGTTAGCCTTTTCTGCAGCTATAGGGCATATATGGTCTCACTCTTGGCTGGAAGCAGTGCTTAAACAATGGAAAAAACACAAATTTTGTCCAAAAACCTCTCATGTTTAACTGTTTTCCACTTTTTCTTTGGTCATTTTAGCCTTTTTGGCCAGAGTGAAGGGAGTATCTGCCATCAAACAAGAAGACAGCTGCATGTAACTACGACGGTGTTTGCTAGTTCACCTTACATGCATTAATGTAATAACGTGGTTAGCGTACTCAACGTTAATTACACACGAACAACATTAAGCTACTCACGCAGAGAAGAACGGCTGCTGCTGCCATCATCATCCATCATCATTTCTGCTACACTGGCAGGGCTAGGGGCCAGGACTCTCCTCTTCGGGTTTTTGGGGGATGTTGCTAACTCCGGGTCCGATAACAGGCACCACACCCGCAGTAGATGTGCACGGTGTGAGGTCTCGCAGCAAGCTATCAAACACGGCGCATTTCTCGGCTTTAAAAAAAAAAACGCTATGTGTTGCCAGGTGTTTCATCAGATTTGAGGTCACATATCACAGTATCAGCTTAAAGCACTTGTTGCAGGCTGCTGAGTTTGCATCTTTTGCTGTGAAGTACAGCCAGACTTTTGATCGCTTCGCCTTGGGCATTTTTAATCTGTAGCTATGCTCTAAAAGAACGTACGTACCTGGCCCCGCCTACTATCCTCGGAAACGTAAAATGATTGGCTAGAATTGGCTCAGGAAAAAAAAAAGCACCGAAATGTGCGCTGCTTTTCGGTCTGGTTACTACCGTTTATGTCAGAACCGGTCCCATCATGGCACCGGACACCGGTACCCATCCCTACCCAGGTACCATCCCTCCCTTAGGAACCTCTCCTCACTCTCAAATCAGCAATTTCTTCCCACTGCCCTCCATTAATAAACTCTCCTTCATGCATTGCTTTGGAATAACTCATTTCTCCTTCTTCTACAGTGGTCCCCACTCCTGTGAAGCTTTCTCCCTGCCATTGTGGTGACCATAGTCACCCCTGTGTTACATCAACTTTTGTTTAATACAAAGAAACTGTTTTTGAGTCCTCTTTTGCACATCGGCCTTGTGGCCCTGACATTCACATCATGGATATACACTGTACAGTCTTGAACTCTTTAAAGTTAAAAATAAAAGTGTAATTAAAAGGATTCATTTGCTGGGGTACATTTCAAATCTATTTAGCTTCCAAAATAGTTCATTGTTTAACATTAATTTATTTTTGTATTTCCTAGGGCTGATATTCCTTTAGGAGGTGTGAATAACAACCACCCTGACTGTACTGCCTTATACTTTTGAGAAAACCTGAACTTATTACCCCTATTATTGGGGTATCAAGTTCAACCCCATTAACTAATAATGGGGTAACAAGTTACCCCATTATTAGTTACAAGATACTTTTAATCCTTGCATAACAAGTGCTTTTGACTCTTTTCTCCTCTTTCTATTGATATCTGTGGAGTAACTAAGAGAATAGCATTACCAAGAGAGGGAACCTTTAGGCTCAGATTTCACAGCAGTGTCAGAGCAGCATCTGGTGTAACATCACATCGTTATTATTATTATTATTATTATTATTGTTATTATTATTATTATGTATTTATCTTTAGTACATGTTTTGAATTTCCTACAGTGTTCTTCTGTTCTCGCTCTTCTGAGTGAATGCTGGAGAAAACAAAGCAGCAGTTATTACTAATTTTTTTTCATTATTATTATTATTATCATCAATGTGTTGGTGGTGTTCACCATATCACACACATAAATGCCAGTGCCAAGTGGAGCTTTTTTGAAAACATGTATGTTCTCAAAACAACTTTTGTTGTTTAGCTGATATTACATATTTGATATTTTTCATTTATTTATTCTTAAGCCCAAACAAAGTTCATATCATGTACAGAGAACAAGGAAAAAGAACAAAACTATTTGCATGGAATAAAAATATGCACACAGATAAAAAAAGGGGAACTGGATGATAATGGGCTGTGAATCAGTTTTAGAGTGTGGTAAATGGGCTGCTTCTAATAAAGAACTATTCTACTGTAAGCAAGCATTCAAAGTGCTTTTATACAACTTTCCTGATCCACCCAAGCACTTTTTTTCTGTGCTTTTCCTATGTTATGCTTTCTATCTGACATTCACAGTGTGATGGATGCATCGGGTTAGTGTCTTGCCTAAGGATATTTGGCATGCAAACTGGAGCAGGAAGGGATCAAACCACCGGCCCTTCAATTATCAGGTGATCTGCTCTACGACCTGAGCTAAAGCAACCCCAGCCTTAACATAGGCATTATAATGAGTTGAAATTGTCATGGCTACTATGAACTTATTCTTTGCATGGCTTTCAATTTCACACTTGAACTCTGCAAATTTTTAAAAAAAAAATCTTTCTGCTTTTGAAAAGCAGAAAGACACGCTAGAGAGATTACATCTCTCGGATGGCCTGTAGTGGTGTGCGATACTGCATATTTTGGTATCGATCCGATACCAAGTAAATTCGGGCCAGTATCGCCGATACCAATACCGATATGATACTTTTCAATAAATAAGGTGGATGCCTCTTTGAATTGCTAAATCGCAATTAATTTTCATGACCTTAAGTGTTTTTTGTGATGTTTCCTTTGGTATTATTAATTAGTTAAAACCCAGGACATAATTAGGAGAAATAATTTATTTATAATTAAATAAAAAATGTTTTATTATTGTGGCAGGTCGTGGTCTGCAATGCCGCTGCAGGTGAGATGGACTCACCTTCACTGCATCTACAATGATGCCTCGCCGGCTTAAAACCTGTGCGCTGCTTGTGCTGTTGTTGTTTTTGGTGTTGATGTGTACAGCTGGCAGCAGGAGGGCTGCAGCCGTTGCATGTAGGCTACTGTTACAGCAACCGTGTGATCACTGAAAGGGTGGACAGCGCGCAGCTCGGGGCGAGACGGAGGCTGGCGCGCCAGCGGGACCTACCAAGCTGGAGACGGAGGTCGAGGTGCATGGGGGTCCTGCCACGCCTGAAGGCGGCATGCTGTCCGCTTCGGCACGCAGGCTGCCCAGCTGCCTGTGAGCCCCGGCTCACTTCCACGCCTGCTTCGCCACCGCTGCTTGCCATATGGGTGGCCATCAGGCTAGCTCCGGGGCTTCCGCTGGAGGCGCGGGCGACGGCCAGAGTGGACACTTCCCCATCGCTGGGCTGGGGCATGGGGCGCCGATGGTCCGGGCCGATTCCCTCGCCTGCTCGCAGGGTGAGGTGAAGCGAGCGAGGGGGGTATGTGGCAGGGCGTGTTCTGCGATGCCGCTGCAGGTTTGGTGGTGGTGATGTGTACGGGCTGCCAGCGGGAGAGCTGCAGCCGTTAAATGTACTGTTACAGCAACCGTGTGATTATTGTAAGAATAAATGATGCTGCGAAATGAAAATGCCATCGGGTCTGCCGTGGTGGCGATCTTTTTGTTTTTGTTTTAATCTCAAGTGTCAACCAGTAAACAAATTAAAACAAATACTGTTGATAAACTATAATACAAAAAATCACAATTAAAATTCTCAACAACAAAAACAAAAAAATATATATAATTAATATGTAAACAACTTAACAACCCCCAACGTGTCTAAGTGCAACACCGAAACATAAAAGTGGGGGAGAGGGAGCAAAGTGCTCTCCGCTGACACAGGAGCGGTGAGTCCAGCGACCTGGTTGTTTCGTTTTTGCCAAAAGCACAGCATAGCAAACAAGCAGAACTCAAAGTAAAGAATTGATCTCACCATGCTAGTATCGATCCAATACTGAGGCCGACTTAGGATCGATACTATTGATATTTGGATCGAACTGCCCACCACTAATGGCCTGGGAGCATCTTGGTGTTGGAAGTCCTACTTGATTAGACAGCATTAGTACTGCATGCATGTCAAACAACATGTGCAAGGGTGGTCCTAGCCTGTTTGGTGCCTGGGCAAACACTCCCTCCTATGATGAGGCTTCATTCCAGCTATGTAAAATGTGACCTTTATTTCTTCTGTCTCCTTCTTTTCTACTTGAAGAGGCAGAGAAAGTTTCGAGGAAATGATGTTAAGGAGCATGCCCACTTCAGGGCAGATCAAAGCTGACCCTAGTTGATATTTATGTAATACAGTTCTCCTTCATGTAATCCTTGCACCTTTTTACGAGCAGTATTTTTTTTTCTTCTGTGTAGCTTCAAATATGGTCAGGTCTCTCTTGGAAATGAGATTTTTAATCTCAATGAGATTTTTTTTACCTGGATAAATAAAGGACTAATAATAAATAAATAAACAAATAAATAAATAATGCCATAAACATGTCGAGCTCTTCCCCAGACTCTTTTTTTTTCCTTTTCTTTTTTTTAGAAATGTTGCTCCTTTAGAGTTCAAACTGAACAGCGAAAGCTTTTGGCTCAAATGTATAAATTTTGATGTTGTTGTTTGATCCACCATTTACAAGGTTTACACACACAGTGGTAAATACACTCACCTAACAGGCTAAAGATCCCTGGTTCCATCCTACACTCAAAAAAGTCAGCTAAGGCAGTTGTTTGATTAATTCAATAGACATTTGTCTATTTAACATGAACATATTGAGTTTATGTTTTTAAATCATTATCAGTAGTTGGTTTAACATAAAATAACAAAACGTTTAATGAACTAGATTTGCATTTTCAGATCAATTAAATGTAATTATTTTAAATCAACAACTCTAAAACCGATGCCTAGTGCGCATGCTCAAACTTCCCAGAAGTGAAGAGGCGGGAACGCGGAGAAAGTTATATGTGTTCAGTGAACTGACGATTCCCTCTGCGGAATCTTCCACAATACAGGTAAGTAATAAATAACTGAAAATATCTTAGTCAAACGAAGTGGTTCCCTCGGTTAATTGTTTAACAATGTTTTTAATTCCAAATGTAAGTTGCCATTAGCAGTGTTGGGTGTAACGCAACACATGTTTACGCGTTACTGTAATTAAATTACTTTTCCACTGAAAAAGTAGAGTAACTAAATACTGTTCATTTTTAGGTATTTTAATTACAGTTACTTACAATGTACTTGCGTTACATTGTAAAATAATTAAACTCGCTGAATATCATTATTTAATTTCAATAATTTATCTTCTAAATATAGAAATAAACTCTGCCGCTTTAACATCGCTGTAGTGCAGCTGCACGTCATTTCACGCCAGTTTGCTGCATAGTCGTATTCTAAAGCGGAAGATGTCGGACTCGGCTGAAGAGAGTGGCTGTTTTCTGAAATGGACATATTCCCGTCTCTTCACTTTTCTGAAACAAGCAGACAAGAACATTACAGTAATATGTAAAAACTATCGGCCACTGTTGATAGCATGAGTAATCTACTGAAGCACCTGACACGAGAGCATAGACGAACACTTCTGAGTGATCCTTGTTCATTATCCATGGATAACATGGGGAACACATGGATCCTGCTAAGCAGGGAAACCTTGATTTTACTTCAGCAGCACAGAAAGCGTCTGAAGGTGAGCTTAAAAAAATGACTGCAGGCTACATTGTAGAAGAGATGCTACCGCTGCGTACTGTAGAGCAACCCCCGGGCCACAGACCGGTACTGGTCCGTGAGTCGTTTGGTACCGGGCCGCGAGAGTTGAGGCTCGGGTGTGAAATGTATGGTTTTCAGGGTTTTTATTGGTTTTTAGCGTTATTTTGTTATCGTTTTTATCGTTAACTCGGTTTTCCTGGGTCTTTTCACGTGTGTTATGAATAAATCTTCTTTTTTTCGGTACCGGTACTAGTTTTATTTTGTTGTATTTATCCGCGACACCTTAAAGGCCAGTCCGTGAAAATATTGTCGGGCATAAACCGGTCCGTGGCGCAAAAAAAGGTTGGGGACCGCTGCTGTAGAGTCTCCGTCTTTAAAAAATAAATAAATTATTATTTAAAGAGTTTAATTTCTATTGTTTGTCCACTCAAGGTTTATAGGGATTTTAAGAAGTATTTAGTTAAATTACTTATTGAGTAATTAAGTTACTTTTCAGACACAGTAATTAGATAAGTATTTTAAATACACTATTGATTAAGTAATTAGTAATTAATTACCAGAGGTGGGACCAAGTCATTGTTTTGCAAGTCTCAAGTAAGTCCCAAGTCTTTATCCTCAAGTCACAAGTCAAGTCTCAAGTAAAGTCAAGCAAGTCAGAGTCAAGTCGCAAGTCAAGACAGACAACTTTCAAGTCAAGTCCCAAGTCCGAAACTTTGAATTTCAAGTCCTTTCAAGTCTTTTTTTTAACCCTCTGGGGTCCCGGGTATAATTGGCCGTTCTTGACTACTTTTGATTTTACTTCTATATTTCACTTTTAAAATATGTTTTTCTTGCCTTGTTTGGTATCATTATTTACAGCACAACCTCAAATATCTGAAATTTGAGTTATTTTTTCATTTTGGTATACTATATTAGCAAAGTTGATCTAAATTCAGACAAAAATTCAGAATCCGAGTAGAAAAAGTTATATTTTTTACATGTTTAACGAATCATTTTCATAACTTGAAATGCAAATAGAAATTGTACATTTCTAAAAATTCTGCACAAGTTTTGCAAACAACAAAGTTATATGGTACTATTTACCTAAAAATGCAGCCAAGGCCTCAGGCGTTTTTGTATAACCATTTAAATCTATTTACAGAACAATCAGGTGTGCTGCATCAAATAAGAAGGCACACAAATTATTTGTGCCAGTCCAAAAAATGTAGTTTGTGTTCAGTATAAGACAGAGGAGAACACCACAGGCCTAAACCCTGCAGGTCTGACAACTGGAGGTGCAACAGTCCAGTTTTCTATGTGGGAACAGCGTTTACACTGGAATCTGCCTTTGACAGCTTTTTTTAGATCAAATATGAAATTCAGCAGTCTAACCGACACACAATACAAAACAATAACTACACAACAAACTAACTATAGCCTCCAAACACGCTAAACGTCACTAATGTCTCACATATGAAAACTCTCTCTCTCTCTTTCTTTTCGCTCGCCCGCTTTCCGTCATGGGTGTCACTCTAAAAACTTCCCTTCTCCTAAACAACCAAATGTCACATGTTGCCTTATCATTTTTTTTGATTGGCTGACATGGTAAACTCTAACACCAATAGGGAAGGGGTGTTTTTCTTTTTCACTCGCAAGTGGAGAGCGTATGCTAGGCTGTCTGTAGAAAACGCCGTTTTTGTCTAGCATCCCTGTTGAGAATAACCTTTGCAAATAAACAACAGCTAATAATATAAGATCAAAGTATTTTATTTGATGTATTGACATAAATGACAGAAGAAAAAGGCCATGTATAGCAGGACTACTCAATTACACACTAAGGTGGGCCAGATTTTCTAACCAAAAAACTTTTTCCTGGCTCAGACATGCAAAAGTTAAACACGACCATACACTAATTGCAAATTAAACACAGTGATTTTGAATTGTGATGTGATGGTAAAATAAATATTTGTCAGTCTAAACTGGGTTAAATCTACGGGGTTAATGATGGGAGGAGACGGAGAGAGACTGAGTACAGCTACAGAACCCACTTTCTGAAACGGACCCTGCTCACCATTCACCGACAATTCTGAGCTAACAAGTTGCATGTTATTCTTGGATGCGCTTGCAGGACCGGATTTAAAATAGCATGACAAACATATCATACCTGTTAAAGCCAACCAGTATCATCAACGTAGCCCGAAGAACATTTGCTAATAAGATGAAGTTAGCTAAGTCAGCTGTCTCATCGTAGCAAAAAAAAAAGAAAAAAAAAAAAGCACCACTTACCGTTCTTTATGCAACTTCAAATGTCGGACAAAGTTGGAAGTTGTTCCATCTCCGTCTGTGATTCTCTTCTTGCATGTTTTGCATATTGCATTTCGTTTTTTGTTGACTACTTCGTAGTTTATGTACCTGAAAGAAATTACTCTTGGAAGCATTTTTGGCTCAAGCGTTTTTGTTCTTGTTTTTTTCAAATCTGGTTAATTTGATTGGCTGTGCTACAGCCCACGCTCACATACATACAGAGTGTGGTAAGAATGAATGAATGAATGAAGTGAATTAATTGTCCGCACTTTTTATATAATATGTATGTTAAATTTTAGATTTGGGTAAAATATCAAGTCTTTTCAAGTAAACAGGTTCAAGTCCAATTCAAGTCCCAAGTCACTGGTGTAAAAGTCCAAGTCAAGTCACAAGTCTTACAACCTTTTTTCAAGTCAAGTCTAAAGTCATAAAATTAATGACTCGAGTCCTACTCGAGTCCAAGTCATGTGACTCGAGTCCACACCTCTGTTAATTACTTTTTTAAAGTAACTTACCCAACACTGGTCATTAGACAACGGGAGCGGAGCAAATACAGTGAAAATCGGGTATTAGACGGTGCCAATCGGTACCGTCTAATACCTGATTTCTAATCCACTCCGGCTATATTTATGTCATTATTAGCATTTCCACTTCATTGCTTTTCATTTTTTCTTGTTACCCGTTTTCGCAGTTACTCTTATAGTGCTTTTAGCGGTTATTGATATGTTTAGTTCAATATTTAACACGTTTGTAATTCACTTTCAAAGTAAATGAAGTTAGCTAAAGCTAGTATGGTTGTCTCATTGAACTTTTACCTAGCTCTGTTAGGATTAACTTTGGTTTTAAATGACGGTTATTGTAAGACATGGTCTTTCTTCACTTTTTTTATTATCATTTGCATTTCTTCTTTCTTTCTTTCTCTCTCCTTTTTTTAAGCATTCAGCCTCTCACGGTAAGGCAAGTTAAACTAGCGTGCGCGAGCTGCTAAATATTAGCTGTTTCCAAATTCAGGGGCTGCATCCTTCGAATTGACTTGAACGCTAGTGCATTGAAAAAATAGCATGAGCACGAGGTCAGAGGAAAAGGCAATGGCGGATAGTTATGAAAATCGCCTGTCGGACCTTTACCACAACTACCAGCATCTTTATTGCATAGTGTGAAACACTGCTATTACATTTGGCAACAGATTGGATATTTATCTGTGAATTTTATATTGCAAGAGGTATTTATATGTATTTGTATTTTTTTTAATACATTTGCAACAAAATAAAAAAAAAATCCACTGTGCAATTTTTATAAAATAATTTTGTCTGTTTTCTTTACCATAGTAACGCCACAAAGAAAGCTGCCCCCTTTTTCTGGTTGTTTGTGCCTCCTCTTTAATACATGGTAAGTTTTTACCATCATACATTTTTTATGATAGTTTTATGATTTAATCAAAGTGAAAAAAAAAGGTGCCAATAAAACCATCCTTAAAACTGCTTCTCTTTTTTTTCTTTCAGTGACTTGTATGTGGCAGTGCAAGCGTTGTTCCATCAGGGAGAGTAGTAGGTACAAATTATTGAAACACTGTAGATTACATCACCATTATGGACCCAGCCAGCGTTATCTTTGTATATGTAAATTGTCCATGCACATTTAAGACTTGGTGTGGACTAAAAACACATGTTTACAGATGTCACTCTTCTCATTTTAAACAGACAGCTGTCAGTTCAGTCACTTTTAGGTGCGAGTTGTGTGACTGCAGTGACCTTACCACAGAGAGAGATTATTTTGGACATATTGGATCACATTTACAAAATAGTGAGACAGTAATTTTTTTTTATTTTCAGGCTGCTCTTTCAAGACAGATATCTTTGGTACATTTTATACACACAAAAAGACGAAGCATCATTCAGATTCACTTAAAGATTTCAAGGTAGGTTTAGTGGTGTGTTTTGACCCAGCATAACATTCTGATGACCCTGAAGGTGTAGGTGTAGGTGCTAGTTGCTCTGATTTCTTAGATCCTGCAGTTAGAACTGAGTTGGTGTCACATCCTAATTGTTTTTTTCCACACTAGATATATTTCTACTAATGAAATTAGTTTGCTAACAGCAACAGGGATGAGTCAGTGAGTCCGTTGGGCTTGTGAATCATGATTCACAAGTCAGTAGAGTGATTCTCGAGTATTAAATGATTCGTTCATGATTCGCACATCACTACTCTATACTTTACGAGAACGGATGACAACAGGGCAACTTGCAATACTTGCAAAGTAGATATTTCATTTAAGGGAGGAAACACTACGAATATGCAAAAGCATTTGCTCACAAAACACACAATAACCTTAAATGAATGTCGTGTTTTTAATTCTGCTCCGGACTCGTGAATCTCAACCCAGCAGTCTACCGGTAGCGTCTCCTTTTCAGGCCAAAGGCTTGCACTTATTTGCCACAGCAGATGCCCCCGATTTTCGGTAAGTGAATGTGTTTAATTGTGGGCAGGGACATTACTGGATATTCTTGTGTAATTGCTACAGGAAAATTTATGTTATACTTTGTTATTGCTTGTTCAAAGAGAAGATATAAAACAAAGTTCTAAGCTAATCGACCTTAGTGTTCTCCTTTTTTAAAAAGAATCGATAAAGAATCGATAAAGAATCGAATCGTTAAACAGAATCGAAAATGGAATCGGAATCGTGAAAATCTTATCAATACCCATCAATACAGGTCAATGAGACGGAGTCAGAGGTGAAGTGTTGCACTCTGTTGGGACTCACTGTGAGAGACGCTGCTGAATGAACATCTTAAAACAACATGCAGTGAAGAGACAAAGCTCACAGATGTTAGGATTCAAAATATCACAGTAAAAATTGTTTGTTTGAAGCTTTTTTTTCTGAAGATCAGTGATAATATTTCAGTACAATACAGTGTTTGTTTGGTCAAACTATGATCTTTATCATGAAAACTTTATCACCTATATTAAATTCAATGGTCCAGAATTAAAAACAAATAAGAAAACCCACATAAAATAAAAATTAAACATAAAAATGAAAGAATATAAACTTTTTTTCTGTTAGAAGGAAGTTGTACCAATCTCTCCACAGTATTGGTGCCAAATCTTTTTCTTGTTAAACCCACAATAACTGCAAATAAATCTATGAATAAGATTTGTTATTACAGCTTTAAATGTAGTGACTCCTGCAGCTGGAAACATTTCACTGCCACTGAACCATCTGGGTCTCTCAGTAATAATCTCACGGCAACATTAGAAGCTACTTGAAGTTTCTATGAACTTGCTTTCCTACAGTTTGTCCACAGTGTGCATGTTTGTTGCTGCACAAGCAAATATCTTCATCATCTGTCGTGTAATAAGATGTCTGACATACGTTACCTTACAGACCATTCTAACATCAGCAAATCTTACATGTTTGTTCTCTTTGCTTCTACAAATCATGACAACACACTCACAACACTCCACATCAAAAGCAGAATATGTGTGAAGGAGCTGCTGGAGCGCTACAACGACTAAACACCACAAGGTCATCTGTGCATACAGTGTGGTTCAGAGGAATCCTG
Source organism: Oreochromis aureus (assembly GCF_013358895.1). NCBI lineage: Eukaryota > Metazoa > Chordata > Actinopteri > Cichliformes > Cichlidae > Oreochromis > Oreochromis aureus. Next base: position 26,214,421 of record NC_052944.1, read on the forward strand.
CCACTCATGCAGCCAGTTTTACAGGCTTTCAATAAGTCATAAATATGAAGATTAAAATGAGCCGAGGAGAAGAATCCTCCTTGTCTAACTCCATTGCTCACCCTAAACAGGACTGAAATGCTGTCATCCCATTTTACTTCAAACTCTGGATGGCACACCAGCAAGTCAGGACTCTCATGATCTGATCCCCTCTTTGTCTCAGACTAACAAATAGCTTTCTGCTATTTACACCATGCAAGCATTGGAACCATCAGTGAAACATATAAAAACCGATCTTTTTTAAATGTAGCAGAATTTTCCCCTCTAAATTTTTTTATTCCCTTTGATATGAACACAAATTATGTTTAAACTTAAATACTGGCTAGTTAACTCTCATGGCCCTGCGCCTGTGACCCAATATTTTGTGTTTGCCAGTAACTGTTTTGTGGAATGAGGTTTAAGACAATCAGTTATTTCTTGAGTGCATTATTTGCTCATGCTTTTGAGTTTGCCTGGTTCCAAATTTAATTTAAGCAGGTTCTCTTTTGTGTCTAGAATCTCTTTGGCACTCGCTCTCTGTTTGTTTAGTTTTGGGTTTTATTTTGACAATCCCTGTCTCATGTGCATTTTGCACAGATTGCTCCCCCAGCATTGCTAGCTGCCTCGCTGGGAGCTAACAAGTTTCCAGGAGGGTTTCAGCAGCAATCTCACTTAATGTTGCCCATTGCTGGCCTGAGTTTGGCGCATTCTACGGACCCGATGCCGAGAACAAAATGAGTCATCAGTGAACGGGTTATTCTGCCATCCAGATGATGTCCTGGTATTTATCCTGATTCATTTGGCTGTATGTGAAACCATACAGCCACGCACTGTCGTGTGGGAAAAGGTATGGTTTCTGTTTTCTTTTCTGTTGTGAACTTGAGACTTGATTTTTTTTTTTTGTCCTTTATTTATCCAGGCAAAAATCTCATTTCCAAGAGAGACCTGGTATCTGGCACCTGGCTAACTCCTGATGCTGTACCTCCAGTCAGCTTAAGAGACTGGGACCCCACAGTCATCTCCTGTTCACTACAGTTACACCTTCAAAGAAGAGACTATATGTTTTCATATCAAAAGGACATTTTGTTGGGACTGACTAGTAGAAACTGGGAATATCTCCTTGGGAACATTGTAAATCGCGTTATGTTTGTGATATAGTGTTAATCATTCTAGACAGGGAGAGTGAATTGACATAATCTGGAGACCACTGGGCTTTAAAAGAGGGTTTCCTACAGTTCTATCCTCATTCTGGCCATCCAAACAAATTAAAGTTTCATGTTCTTTAAAGGTGACTGTTTGTTGCTTATGTTGTTATTGTCTGATGGTACTGTGCAATCCAGGTAGCCGTCATTTCTCAAGCTTGAATTCTGGAGCTCCTCTTCTTTGCCTGGAGCAGTCAGACAGGTGAAAACATCCTTAGAGTTGTAAGTACCAGGGTCAATTGCACTAGCAGATCGTTACATGGAGAAACCTTTTAAACTGAAGCGCGCTCATGAACACAGGTGCTCCCATACACAAACTATCTTCCTTGGCTGCTACCATAAAGCATATTGTGCACTGTCGGTCCTGCATGCTGCTGAATATCATTCAATATTTAGTATTTACTGTTGCACATATCTAGGTTGTTGTCTCTATATTGTGTTGTTCTCTTGTTGTTTGTTTTCTCTTTTCTTCTTTTAACAGGTGATCCCCCCTTCCCCTCTGTTTTCTTTCTCCCCTTCTTTTTTTCTCTTCTCCCTTTCAGTATAATTCTCTGTCCAAGTTGTAATAGCTTAAAATAAAATAAAGTAAATCAGCTGGGCATCTTTCCTGGCTTTCAGACAACAATTCTGATTGCTAAATTACCAAAATGGACGGGCGAAAAAACCAGAAGAACTGATAATTGTGAATTAATAGTTGGGACAGTGATAACTGTTATAACTGTGAGCTGAATGTAAAGTGAGCTGTAACTAGAGTGCAGATTAAAAATAGTTTGATGAGTTTAATAAAAGCATTAATTTGGGGTTGTTGAGAGAGCACAAATCAGACATTTTGACTTTAAAGCAAATCAGTAAAACTGGAAGCCAAAGGATGGAAAACATGCAAAAAATCCATTACCAAGCAGAATTGTTGATGTGAAAACCAAATGTTCATGAGTCAAAAGTTCTTAAGTCACAAATACAATTGCATACATTTCATAAATGAACTTGTTTTATATACAACAACATACGGAGCCCCGCAGGGGACATGGGAGAAAAAAAAAAAATTAAGACGGACTTTTGCGAGATCTCGCAAAAGTTTTGCGAGATCCCGAGTTAGTTTTGCGAGATCCCGAGTTAGTTTTGCGAGATCTCGCAAAAGTTCATCGTAATTTTTTTTTCTCCCATGTCCCCTGCGGGGCTCCGTAACAACATGAATACATTCTAAACTTGTTATTTTTTACGTATCACTACTTAACAGAGTCCCAGCTGTAGATGTTCTGTGGTGATGAAAAAGGGGTTTATATTTATGTTGGAGGGAATGAAGAATCCAGCTCTGAGCTCAGGTGACTGAGGAAATGCTCGGTGCATACATGAGAAGCTGGTGGATATCAGCTTTAGGGATGTGTGTTGGGTCACTGGCTGCCCCTCGTGCCTGTCCCACCTGTGACTTCCTGTCGGAGAACAATAAAGTTTATTGTAAAAGCATCGTCTGCCCTTGATATAATGCAAAGTTCTGTTTTGTGTGGTTGAGTCTTTACAGAGAGTGTAAAGTTACCTGTATCCTTACAGGCTTTGTTTAGAAGGTGCAGACACACCCTGTATCTGTGTGGAGGAGAAAATCATCTGGTTTTGACTTGTATACATCTGGTCTCAGACATAAACACATCTTATCATTTGTAATGTGTTTTGTGTTGTGAAGATTTTTTGTGTAAAACATGTGAAGCTGAAACACTTCTCTATCTTCTTCTGTATCAGTGAAAACTTATTAATACCTCTTCCCTTTTTTTGGTGTTCATTACCTTCACCCTGGATACTTGAAGCTATGGTGTGTTTTGTACTGCGATGCTGTTACTCTACTAAATGAAACTGACTGTCAGACAGAGATGAGCTCATGCTTTGTTCAGTTTAATCAGAAATGCTCAGATGTTTATTATTGAAGGATGTAATTAAAGTGAAATACAGTTTTATTATCGTCTTGCCTTTGGTCCAAACTAACATATGGTTTTTAGTGCAGTGGCACTCTGAGATCACTACAATGTGTTATCAGATATATCTGACAATATCAGTTATTCAAACAGTGATACTAATAGTGCCTGAAATAGATTACTTTAGCTTGTAAATACAGTAAATATCTAGCTTGCAAAGAATGATGAATCTATTTTTTTATTTTTCATTTGTTTGGTGTTAAACTGTTTTTTGCTATCTCACTAAATACACTATATGCAGTGATTGAATTAAGAAGCAAAGAATGAAATAATAGATTTACATCTCCATGTTTTCATACATGAGAAAGGCCAGGCCTGGCAAAAACCAACAATAGGGTGTGTTTTTGCAATTCACGTTAAACAAATATACCTCAGGTATATAAAAGGTGTAAGAAAACTTTCCAGATGATGGAAAGAACATTACTTCAGAGTAATAGCTTTTTAATTTTAATTTTAACAAAACTTTTTACTTTGTCACATATAGAACGGAATTATGATACAATATCATTCTGTTTATGAAGCAGACAAAATTTCACTAAACTCTGAATGGCCTTCTATGTGGAAAAGAAATAGTAAAAAACTTATATGATTTACTCATGAAAGTGGCCACTTTCTCATTACTTTCATATATTGTTTTACTAAGTATCCAAAACATACAAGTTTCATTTATATAATTTTTCAAGGGATCTTATATCTGTTTTCACTCTTGTATGCTTTTCATACAAGTTTCACACAAGACAGATGCAAACTTTGTAAGATTTATATATATCTTTTCCATATATTCAACTCTGGCTATGTGTAGTGGTAGTATGTAGTAGCTAAGTTTGGTAAGTGAATAACTAAACTCCAATATTGACCTTTAATTACCTGCAACATAATGAAATAACACATTTCAGTACAAACACTGAATTGAATTTTTTGACTGTACCTGAAGCTCACATCTGGACATTGATGTAAAAAGCACTCCCCTCTGGTTCATCATACTCCCCTGTTAAAATGATCAAATGAAATCAAAAAGAAATTAATACTTAAAAACTTTCTGATCACTCTGAGAGGAAGTGACATTCTCATATTCATCTGCTCCTGAAATGTTCATAATTTTATTTACAGGACTGTAAAAACATGTCGCATGGAATAAGTTTCATTAAATCAAAATAGGTTTTATCTCTAACTGCTCTGTGCTTTCCAGCACATATACTGTACCATTTCTGTTTGTCACTTGTGTGACTGATTCATAGACGTCAGCAGTACCTAAAGAAAAAAAACAAGCCAGGCTCACATTAATCATTTTATTACAGTTACACTAAAGATCAGAGCAAAAACAGAAACACTGTGTGAGTCAAAACCAGGACTGTAAGATCTTTAAATGCTCTTTGAAAAACTGCTGAACACAAACTGAACCTAAGAAATGTTACTACCAATGAAGGTTTGATGAAAGTCAATATTAATAATAATAATAAAGATCGGTTTAAATAGTGACCAGAATAAGGAGAGTTGTATTCATGAGTTTCATCCTGGTTGACTCCATGATTTGTGGAGGAGCCCGGACTGTGACTCTCAGACTGGATCGACCTAAAACAGGAAATAAACACAATAAACTCAAAAGTAACTGATGTTTGTTTAAAATAATAATAAAAAGTATTTTACACTGTAAAAAAGAAAATGTTGAGAAAACGTAAAATTTCAAGGCAACATGATGCAAGAGATTTTTGAGTTTTCTCAACTTTTGCCAACTGTTGTTGACTCAACTAAGATTTACAAGTTCTGCCAACTTGGATCTTCTTGTTCACCTAATTAGGATAATCCTGGAAGTCTAACGAAGAAATTCTGGTTTCAATGCCATGTATTTCTGCCTTCACCAAACACAGATATTCTTGTTGAGTAATCATACAATTCTTACTCCAGTGAGTTGAAAATTTACCTATATAAACAAAGGAAAATGTATGTTGTTATTATACTTGAAAAAACACTTAATAAATAGATATAGAATAAAACAAAGCACAATTCAATGTTATCTAAAAGCTTATTTATTTTGTTCAACAGTCTTTTCAGTACATTTCAGAATGTCATGGGTAGTAGGGTGAATTTCTGTTAAAAAAAAACAAAAAGAAAGAAAGAAAAGAAATAACAAACAAACAAAAACGTGTTGCCAGTTTCTTTTGAGAGACGTTAAAATTCCAGAGTCCAGAACCAAAAAGAAAAGTGTCCAGCAACTTAATAATTCATGCACACACACCCTGACCGTCTTGTAAAAGCTGAACATAACTATTGCACATTAAATAGGGTAGTGCTACAAACGATTGCCTATGCACCCAGACATTGACATTTTACACAGGCTTACTATGATGAACTATGGAAGTCAAGTTCTTAGAAATGTTACCATCAATGAAGAGGAAACTAACACTATAACAAATCTTTTAAAATACTACAAGACAAATTTTCACCATATATTCTCAACAATACAGATTCATCTGACTAAAATTTACATTTCGAATAATGATTTATCCACTTCACCTTCATATTGTCCGACCAGGCCAAAATAAGATGGCCTGAATTGCTTCAAAGGTAAAACTCATCTGCTTTGGATAATCAATGTTGAGGGCATACAGAAGGCCAAAGAGGTGTGCCAGGGCAGTAGAGAGATCTGGAATGTTATGTAGCACAATGTCCCCTTCCAACACAACTGCATGTTCTCGCACAGATGTATCAGCATCGTCATCTTGTAGGATGGTGAGGATGGCAACTGATGCACCGTTCAACACTGGTTCCAAAATGTCAGTGTCCTGAAGAAAAGTAAAATATGAATTATTGAAAGCTAAGAAAAACTAAAGACAAAACAAATTTCTAAAGATTTTAACTTTAACCTCTATACCATGCTGGTCGTTTGACCCATGGAGGTTTTAAGAAGAAAAAGCTTATTTTCTTTTAATTAATGCCACCTTGTGAGTTTTGTACAAAAATATTTTCTGCTATGGAACAACCACTAACAATGCCCAGCTGCTGCTCAGCAGAAAAAAAAAGTGAGAGTTATGACAGCTGCAATCCCCACTATAAAATTATCTGGACTGCACTGAGAAAGTGTACATTTCCATTTTGGATAAACTCATCCTTTAAAAAAATCTCATAGCAATTAGTTTTACTTGCATTACTTCTTTGTACTTACTAAGCACTTCAGGAAAACCTCTGTTGCATCTTCTCTTGAGGAAAATGGGCAGGCCTCTCAGTGCCCGTTGGACACAGTGTTGGATGTCTAAAGAGTATTCAGTGGAAAACAAGAATTTCAATTAGTGAAGTAACATGGTGTACTATACACAATGCAAAATCAGAACTCTCATAGTAATGAAAGTAAAGCACAGGTCAGACCCAGCAACACGCAAAACGCATACAACCCCAAAAAACAACAACACCACCATGTTAACAATTTTACTTTCGTTTTAGAAATTAAATAAAATACTGCCAAATAAGAACAAAGCAATGACTCATGACATTCATTTTACTGACATATCCACTGATGTGTTTTGTTTGAAGCCAACATCTTTTCAGTTTATGTTAAGAGAAAAGTATACTCTCTTCTAAAATGTCAGATAAAGGAGCACTTCACTCACCTGTTCATCAAGTTTATCCAGGAGGTCTTCCATCTCCTCACCAAGAGCTCCCTTCTTAGACCAGTACAGTTTCAGCAGGCCAGGCACAACTTTGTCAAGGGATGCATTGAAGGTCCCCAGGAGGTCTTTGCTTGTGATCCGATGAAATTTTCAGATATCTAAACAATACATTCACCAAAATATTGTCATTTATTCAGCACAGAAAATTCCTGGGTAGCTGTCTTGGACAGTCTGCACCATGTTATATGCCTGACTGTGTTATCAACAGCAAAGCCTACTTCAAAAAATCTCTCATGAATACGTCTTTTGCACAGGAATAGAAACACCCCCACAAAACCCAGTATCAATATGAAAATACATATTATGTTCTAAGTTGCACCAAAATATGTGACCAATCAGATTCTGTGACCTGCCTTAGTATTCTTTCCCTAACAATCTCAGACTATAGAAGTCCTATTTCTAGCACAAAAGAAAAAAAAAAATACATGCTAAGTCAAAATTATGAGATTGCCTTTCTGTTTCACAATTTCGATTTAGCATGGGGACTCTTGTACTGGCAGAAATGTTCAGGGTAAGGATTTCAATATAACACTGGCAAGGGCCTTGACTGGAGTGGTAGCACAAGATAATAAAGTTGGCCAATGCATTACCCCAGCAAATACCGTACTGCTTCAATATAAGTATAAATCATGCCCAATTTGAATAATAATTAAATTATAAATAAATTAGGACAGTCTTACCTCCTCAGAGGAAAACAGCGCAGGTCATCTCTCCTGGACCTCAGAAACCATAGGCTGACACTCCACGACCTCTCTCCGCCTGAGAGAAAATGTTTGCAATAATGAAACATTTCAATATAATGTAGAGAAAAAAAAGAGAAAAAAAGTTACGGATCGGACTCCCGATCCTTACTGCGCATGTGCAAAGTCGGACCATACAGATCGCGTCTACCCGTGGAATTGTACATAAAATCAATACTCCACCAACAAAAGGCTCTCAAAACAATACAATACTTTCCACAGCTTTGAAGGATAGGTCAGGTGTATCCTTCGTGGCCCACCCTATGCCAGAATTCATAGCCCAGCCGATTCTAGTTTCAAACAATGGCGGCAGCCACTTAGTTTTAATATTACTCTTATTACTCTTTCTGGGTCACAAAGTAAACTTTTAAGGTATTTTCAGGCGAGAATGTAGCTGTGTAAATTTCAAATATCTGCTCAGTTTATTAAGACAACACATTTTTGCAAAAATGCTTCTACGTTTTCGGAGACGTCTGTTACCACCAGCTTCGATAGCTAGCTGGGGATTCAAGGCTCGCTAGAGCAGCGAGAACAGCGAACTCCTGGCATATCATTTTCAACCCCCAGCGGTCCTTCGCTAGCTTAAACATGATATATAAGTCCCTTAGATGACTTAAATATGTTATTGTTTGGCTTTTTTTTCAGTGCTTTACTCGTTCCACCCTCCTGGGTCCTCAGGAGGATGCAGCCTAGCGCTTGTAGAAAATCCTAATAACAGATGTCGTTAGCTTACCTGCTAGGGCAAATGGCGGCAGCTCCCGCACCTGTCCAAAAAATGGTCAAATAATACACTCCAACTTCAGACCAGGTAAAATCCGTAATGGTTTAAAAAAATTGTAATTTTCATCCAACTTTGGCCACGTTTGTTCAAAGTTTCTTAGCAGGTTTTCAGTTCAGAACACATCGACAAACCACTATCACACAGTCTGCTCAGGCTCGTTTGGTCTAGTTCAAACTTATTCAGACCACGGCGTGTGCCAGTCACCTCACGGGGTTTCCACGGTTCCCAACTCGACTCAAAAATCTACTCAAAAGTTGATAATCTTTGTTATGCTCGCTAGAAAATCTTAGTTAGGACAACAATGGAAGAAATTTGTTGGGCAGACATGCTATTTTAGGTTGTAAATGGAAAGTTTTATTTCTAAGTCAGTTTAATTTGAAAACTTTACTCAAATCAACAATTACTACTTATCGTTTTTACAGTGTACCAACCTGGTGAAGCAGGAATCTGTGAAAGAGACAAATGTTATTACACATGTTTGTCATGTATAAATTGTTCCACTGATATTTTGTGTTATGACATCACATGATGTATATGATACATATACATGTATGTGTAAATAATTAAGGTGTATGTAGTAAATAAACTCTCTAATACAGCATGAAAAGAAGAGGCTCTTACACTTGGACTGTCTGCAGAGATACAACAAGAGCAGGAGAATAATAATGAGAGAGACTCCACAAACCAGTCCAACCATCAACCACACAGGAGATGAAGAGCTGTCACCTCCTGGAACAGCTGCTGTAATGACTAATGACAATTAAGTATTAATAAAATATAATTATATTGGATATTTTATAAATGTTCTCACAAAATAGATCCAGGTGACTTCAAAGTTAAAAGAGACTAGATCTAATGTTCCTTATAATAATGAAAATCATTTACAGAAATTGTCCTAATGGACCTACACCCATTTTCACACCTTGGCTCGTATGATTAAACAGAGGATCAATAAGGCAGCGGTCCCCAACCTTTTTTGCGCCACGGACCGGTTTATGCCCGACAATATTTTCACGGACCGGCAATAAGGTGTCGCGGATAAATACAACAAAATAAAAAACTAGTGCGGTACCGAAAAAACGCGAAGATTTATTCATAACACACGTGAAAAGACCCAGGAAAACCGAGTTAACGATAAAAACGATAACAAAATAACGCTGAAAACCGATAAAAACCCTGAAAACCATACGTTTCACACCTGAGCCTCAAACGACTCACGGACCGGGACCGGTCCGAGGCCCGGGGGTTGGGGACCGCTGCAATAAGGGGTCCATGTCCCTCTTGGGGGACACTCCCACAGAGCTTAAATCTGGGACTCTCCAAAATTTGACCCTACAACTGAAGAGGCTTCCAGACACTTTTCTTTCCAAGCTCCTTAGACTACGATGACCTGAATAACTGAGAACCTTCACAGACATTTACAGAAACACATCAAATGTTTTGATCCTGCTCACCTTTAACTGACATCCAGCTCTGTGCTGACTCTCTTCCTGAGTACTGACACTTGTAGAAACCTTCATCAGACTTTGACACTGCAGAGATCTTCAGCTCCCCTCGGGGATCATTTTGAATAAGTTTGTCATTGTGATAGAAAAACACATTGGAAAGTATTTTTTGTGTTTTCAAACTGCAGCTCAGACTAACAGAAGCTCCCTCAGTCACAGGATGAACAGGACTCACCAGGATAGGACCATTATCATCATCTGTGACACAATCACACAATCAGTCACATCAGCTGGTGCACACTTTTAGAAAAGCTGACATACAATAATAAGAACAGATTGTAAAAAATGCTTTTCATCATGAAAATCTGATTTTGTGTATCTATAACTGCTTTATGAGTCGTACTATACTATACATGCACTATTTTACATGTGACTGCTGTAGTAGTGACGTGTAGTTTGAAAAAAGTTGCAGGAGGAGAGGTGGGGCAGAGTATTTCATGGAGCTGTGCACAGTGCAAGTAAAATAAAGAAAGTTCTGCTGCTCTGAACTCCCTGACTGGTTCTGCAGTGAGGAGAACTCACACACAGCACAACCTTTGATACAGCTGCACCTTTTTAAATCATAATCTTTAAGAATAGCACTTTGATGATAAATGCATTGAGCTTTTTAGTAGTTTAAATAGAAGACAGAAAATATAAACACCTGTGTTGTCTTCAAATTTTGACAAACTTAATTATGAAAAAGATTGAGTGAAATGAGACCAACAATCAAGAATATTTTGATGCTTTCGTGCCTAAAGTTGTCTCAGATTTAAATTTTTGTTTGTTTTGCCACATAGAATTGCTTCAAATACAGCAAAGCTGGGACAAATGTTCATGTGACGTTTTCATTCAGATCCAAGAAGTAAATGTATAATAACATACTCTGTACAGTGATGTTGACTGCATTGCTGAACTCTCCTGATGCAGACTCACACCAGTACACTGCAGTATATGACACTGATGTGTTGATGTTACATGTGAATTCAGCCAGTCTCCCACAGCGAGAGTACGGTATGCTCTCCTCAGAGGTCTTCCTCACTCTCCACTCAGTGGAGTTTCCTTCACAGGTCAGTGATACAAAGTCAGAGGTGAAGTGTTGCACTCTGTCAGGACTCACTGTGAGAGACGCTGCTGAATGAACATCTGGAAACAACATGCAGTGAAGAGATAAAGCTCACAGATGTTAGCATTCAAAATATGATGATGAAAGTATTCCTTAATTTTTTTAGTTTTTTCATTCATGCAGTGAATCCTATGTATGCTCCAAGCAGGAAAACACTCTCCCAAATATCAACCCAGGCTGTATAACAGAGAATGTGCATCTTCTTTTTGTTCTGCATATTTTAATTTATATTTTATTGTGTTGTGGTTTGCAATGTTTTGTGTTGTGTTGCTTTAAATTTGTTCAAAAGGAAAAAACTGAAAATTTAAATAGTTAAAAGTTGAAATTTGAATAGTTGGTTTTTGTATTTTATAATTTATTTATGACATTTATTACGTTTATTTATTATATTTTATGTGGAGTAAATAAATCCGCTTTAAGGAAAAAAAAGCATCCAAAATTGCACTAAAAGAATCTGCAAAACAGTGAGGCCACTGAAGGTGAACCACGTTATACAGAGGGACCACCGTAATTGTGAAGATAAGTCACAACATACCCTTCGTAAATACTAACATATAGAGACCCTTACCAGCAATCATTTGTGTATTTTTCTTCACGGTTTGTTGACATGCTATACTTGACTAGTTGATATCGACATAACGGGGGGAAAAATCTGTCCACCTTCATAGTAGTGATTGACCGCAAAATAAAGCTACAGGAAATGTACAACTCTACATCCAGTCTTAAAACAGGAAATTAGGAGTGTGACCCCATAAACAACTTCCCTAAACCTGCTGGTCTGGAAGTCCAGCAGTTTATCTAAACAAAAGGCACTTAGAGTGAAACAGATGTACGTGTGTTTGCTATACCATATATCAGTAAGCGCAGATATAACCTCTCTCCTGACCTTAAGTTGTGTGTGCATGCCAGAGTGCTCTGGGAGGCACACAGAGTCTCCACAGGCTACTAAGGATCAAACCTCTACCAACATGACATTGATTATAAAACTCTAAACATATATGAGTAGATATTTCTAAGCATAAATGACAATCCACTATATAACCCTGACATTTTCCCTCTGTGGTCCTGAAGAAATTCTAGTTCCTAGTTTGTGTTTCTTAGTTTCTAGTTTTCTACTTTGAGGTTTTGGTTTGTTTTTTGTGAAGTTGACTTTTTATGGAAAGTCTCACAGCAATAAACGCTGCTGCTTTAAGTTCTTTCTATTTCATGAGTCCAGCAATTGGGTCCTACATCCTGTCTGCCACACAGCCCAACATTAAACCTTCATGTCACTTTCTGTGACACCACTACCAGCAATAAGCAGGTGCGTCTGCACAGTGGCATGGGGTGTACTAGATCATGTTTATTACAAGGCTTTCATAACATTATTTATCACATTGAAAGTTAAATAACATAAAATATGACATTAAATTCTGTTAAAATTTCAAAATATAAAAATAAAAGTATTCTTTCCGCAGGGCAATTAAAATGTACACAGCTCAGGAAAACTAAAAACCGCTGACCTGACCTGACACAAAAACAAAAAAAACAAAAAAAGATATCTAGCGTCCATCTGTAGTCAGTGTTTTTCTTGTATTTGTCAGAGCTGTTAACCTGCCTGCTGACATCTTTGTTTCTTTATTAACTATATTTGACTTTTTTTTATCTGAACACCTACCTGAGCACTAAACAAAGAGTCTTAACTGTGTAAATCCTGTCTGTGCACTAAGTAAAAATAATCAGTATAAACAGTAAGTATCTAAAGAGAAAACATTTAAAATCTCATTTATGTCTTTTCTTTTTCATGTTATCACATTAAATAAAAACTGAAAAAATAAGAAAAGGAAACAAGGAAATTCAGTTTGGTTTGATCACAGAGAGAAAGGAAAATATCCTGTTGTTCTTTTGAGGAGTTTTAATGTACACATATGTCAATGGTCATCATGGAGATGGGTTTTTTAATGGTCTAAATTTTGGTGAATAAAAATGATGACCTAACATGAGTTTATTGAAAGGACAGAGAGAATCAAACTGACCTGCAAACCAGACAAACTTTGGTTGACTGTAATAAGTGTGATATTCTGCGTCTCCTCTTCCAGCTCTGCACACATATCCTGCTGTCGATATCTGTTCATTAATGATGTAAAGGTTCTCTACAGTCTTTCTGCCATCAGGTAGCAGCTCATAAATGTAGGAGTACTCTGACAGATCAGGAACAGCTTTATACCAGTAGAAGCTCCATCCTGCAAACGGATGTTCAATTGCACATTTCAGAGTTACTATGCCGCCAGGACTCAGCCATGATGGAGACACAGTGAGGAAAGGACGGGGTTTATCTGTTCAAGAAAGATTTTCTCTTACTGTTTTATTTCATAACTCTGAATCCAGTTTCACAAAAATGTTGACTTACAAATATTTATTATGAACTTTAAGAGTGAGACCAGGGCTGGACTGGGACAAAAAATCAGCCCGGGCATTTTGACTAGAGACTGGCCCACCAGATATTATGGGAAAAACCATAAAGCCTTTGAATGAAAACAAACGTCGTTGTGACAGTGATGTACACTGTCTTGTTGGTATATATGTATCAATCTAGAACTTAACTTAAACCTACACCATCCTCCCTATTCTGGTATTCTAAAAAGTACTCAGCCGAAACCCAAAGACTGCTTGGTTTACCTCCTGAACTATCTACAACATATCGTGGAAACTTGAAATTAAGACAGAGAAGACTAGAGGTGAGACATGACCATTACTGAATATTAAAAATAATACATGACAGATTTAGTGATATTTTCATAAACTATTTATTTACCACATCAATAAACAGCATGGCAGGGCAAAATATTTATAACATGGCAACCTTTAAAAAGTGAAAGGAGACAGAAAGAGGTGAGAAAGAATAAAACTTCCTCACTCAAAACTTACCATCAAAACTTAATTTTGATGGTATTTTACACACAGTACTGGTACAGTATGTACAGGGTTCGTACGCTTTTTTCGGGGTCAAATTCAAGCACTTTTTAAGCACTTTCAAGGTCCCTTTTTAAGCTTTTCCAGCACACAGTTGCAGCAACTGTGACGTTCACTAGTAGAACTGACACACAAAACAAAACGACTACACTACACACTAACTACACAAGAAAACACACTAACTTGAGACTCCAAACATGATAAACATCACAAATCTCTCACGTATCAAAACTCTCTCTCTCTCTCTTTGTTGCTCACTCGCTCTCTCTCTTCCCAACAACCAAATACCACATGTTGCCGTATCATTTTTTGATTGGTCGACATGGTACATTTTTCCACCAATAGGGAAGGAGTGCTTTTTCTTTTTTCACTCACAAGCAAAGCGTGTTTGCTAGCGCTCTCCATAAAAAACGCCGGTTTTACCGTTTCTTCCCGGAGTAAACGCCACTGTTGTATTCAGAAACCCCCCCCCCCCCCAAAAAACATCGGTTTTACGTGACCTATCAACACAATTTAAAAACTGGTATATAGCTTGAAGTCCGCACGTTCGACCAAAGTTGAAATGGAGACTCTGGGTCCGTCGACCCCAGAGGGTTAATCAGAAAGCCTTAAGTTAGCTAGTTATGTATCGGGCTAATGTTTAAAGCTTTCACTTGAGTAAATTAACTCATATTACTGCTAAGTAATGTTAGCTAAGTTCACAGCATATTCCGTAATAGCGCTGCCATACTGCATCACACTCAGTGCATTTCAATCATTTCTCCAGCGAGTTTGATAGCTAGCAAAATAATAACCATAATTAAAAAAATAGCATGTGTAACGTACGCATACTGGAAAATTATTAACTAGCACTCACCTATCATGCGACTGGAGAACGCAAACTCCGCCATTGTTGTTTTCCATCAAACACTCATTAAAACAGCAACCTACAGGTATGTTAGCGCACTCATCCCCGACTGTCCGAGGGAGGCGGGGTCTATATTGAAACAGGCGCAAAGGCAGCCCAGGCGGGAAATTTTGCTTTTATGTCTCATTTTATTTCTCTATCTGATAAGAAAACAATTCAATCAGATAGCTATTTATTGTGAATGAAATACAGTTACATTTTCAAGCACTTTTAAGCACCACATCTGAAATTCAAGCACTTTTCAAACCTTGAAAAGACGACATTAGAATTCAAGCATTTTCAAGGATTTCAAGCACCCGTACGAACCCTGTATGTAGAAAATGTGGGAAAATACTGGCATCATATACAGTACTTACTTCTGAAGAAATTATGTTGGGACCCTGAAAAAAATTACTATGTACAATAATGGATTTCTATACATTTGACATCAGATGAAAACTTTGGTTGTATGATTCAGATAATTATTTGTTAAAAGCTAGAAATTTTAAATGAGAATAAGAAAGAAACGTGTTTTTGTGCCCCCTTTCCTGTTAATGCCCTACCTGGCCCCTGGCAAAACTTTGCAAGACCCGCCCCTGCACAGTTACCAGCTGTCAGCTACTTAGAAAAGGATCCTGGTGTTATTTGTCTCCCAGAAACAGTTCATAACTTCCCTTTAACCCTTCATCCCTCCAGCAAACATCAGCTGATACTAGAAATTAATATTAAATAAATTCTAACAACAGCTCGTCAAATTTAAAGGTGCTTCTGTTGTTTAACGCGACCTCCGCTGGTTTGCTCTTTCTGACGCAGAGAGAAAAGCCGATCAGCTGATCATTGATCAGCTGATCGGGACAAATCGCGTTGCTTTTCACCTCAACTTTAAAGTTCGACCTCCTCGGCTGTAATTGGTCCAGCCCAATCCATGATGACCAAGTGGCCAATACACCACTATTCATTTATACCGTTGAAAAAAAGAAAGAAAGAAAGAAAACCCCATCGGCCCATAAAAACGAAAAATCACGAGCGGCCCACCGGGCAAATGCCCGGTATGCCCGATGGCCAGTCCAGCTATGAGTGAGACTATCTAAACATGCCAAATATCTCAACATGTACTAATAAAAACACATTTTTACAAACTGTTTCTATTTCCAGGTTAAATGAACTATGACTCTACTTACTGTCAGAAACTGTCAGTGTGACTGAATCACTCCACTCTGTTGTTTTATCCTGTGAACTTTTCATTCTGCCCTTACAGCGATAGTTTCCACTGTTGGATGATGAAGCAGATATAATCTTGTATTTAGTTTGATTTGGAGGTTTTATGGTGCTGTTTGTTTCCCACTCATAATCCCACTCAGTGTCTCCTCCATGGATCTCACATCTGACAGTGATCGTCTCTCCTCTGTATATCTCAGACCAGTTTGGATACAGAGTCACAACAGGCCTGTTTGACACTGTTAATGTTCAAGGAAGTACAATAAAAACACACAAATAACAAAAGGTTCAGTTACTATTCGATGCAGTGGTTTGTGAGAAGTTACATTTAAACTTAATAGTTGTGTCAATCCTGTTGTGGCATCTGCTTGGCCAGAGTCATTGTACAAGAAGTACTCCGAAATACACTGTTGATCAGCATGATGATTTTTTTTAATATTATAAGAGATATATAGAGCATAAATAGACATGCACAATCCTTTTAGTCTACCCTCCACCACCACTTCTTCTTTTTTTTTAACCAAGAGTATAAAGGTGGTATAGAAGTGAATTATTCTAAGCATCGTCATCTTAAATCCAAATTAGTCTGATACATTTGATGTAAACCAACACTGATCCTAAAGACCACAACATCAATAAAAATAAAATACATACAGGACAGTACACTGAGATAAACTTTTTATTTGATACGAATTACTGAGTATTTTCATGTCTTGCTCTCCTTGTGAAATACAACAGCTGGACCTTGAGCTAGCAACACACTGAGACAAACTGCACACAAACAGTGTGTGTGTTTGCTGATGTTTGTTGAGCTGAGAGAAATCCAGCATTTGAAATTACCTGACAACTGAAAAACGCTACTTCCTTTATGTTTGCTCCCGTTCTACAGTACTAGCAAAATCTTATAAACTAACAAGATCAAAATATACAGATATTCAGTGTTAGGCAAGTTACTTTGAAAAAGTTATTAATTATAGTTAGTAGTTACTTCTCAAAAAGTAACTGAGTTACAATATTTATAAGTAACTAATTACTAGGAAAAATCACTATTGCATTACTTTAAAAAAAAATGTTTAACCCTCTGGAGTTCAGGATATAATCACGGTTCTGGATCAGTTTGACCCAGCTCTTTCTGTTTCTTAGGTTTTGGTGTTTTTTCTGAATTATGATTTATTTTCTGATTATTTAGTGATACTGTTTTGATTATTGATATTATCGCAGATTTAGTTTAGGGTTAAGTCTGCGTCTTTGTGATCTGTTTTATGTTTGTTTGTGTTTGTTTGACTTTGGGACCTGAAGCAGACGGAGTTTTAAACACAGATTACTCCACGAGGCTCCTGACTATGGCAGCCATAATGCCCCGACAATCAATCAAGCGGTGCGGCTTCGTAGCTTACCAAAGTCAGACTAAAACATTTTTTGACAGATTTTTGTACCGTGTACCACATAAAATCTGTTCGAGGTCAGTAAGCACAACCAGAATTCATACATATGGTGCACCAGATTATAAGGCACACTGTCGATTTTTGAGAAAATTAAAGGATTTTAAGTGCGCCTTATAGTGCAGAAAACACGGTAACATGAAGGGTCTTATTTAGAGTATAGGAGATAACAGCAACAAAAGAAAACTGTTTCCTACCTTCAGCATATCCATAGATGACAGTAGCAAGCACTAAAATAATGAATAAAACCTCGTCAGGCATACAACTCAGAAAATCTAAATGAACATGTAGTAAATATAAAGTAAGGCTTTTGTTAATGAATCAGTGCCATTCAAACTGTCAGACATCTACTTACAGAAAAAGCCGGCCATGCAGAGCAAAGAGTGCCCCATCATCACAGCCTGCTGCACTCTGATCCACAGATCATCTGAAAACAGTTTTACTTTGCAGAAAAGGAGGAAGTTGAGTTTTAGTGAAATGTGAGCAAAGCAATTCTCATTTAGTGGCACCATTAGCTAATAGTTAAACTATAGACAGTGTGTATGAGGAGGTTGTTTTTTTTTCCTTTTTTTAAAATACAGTGCCCTCTATGTATACATATATTATGCGTAGTCTTACAGTTAATTCTGGGGAAGGAGTTGATGAATATTTGAAAACTGATGAAAATTGCCAGGAATAATTGTTAGGTAAAAGACATGAGCAAAGAGAAGTTAATCTTCATCTAATATGACCATGTAGAGAAATGGCTTTTTGAGATAAATATGTTGCTGCACATCTGCCTTTTGAAGTCACAATTCTTGTTTCAGTCTCTTGCAAGAACATCTAATGTTGCCAGAAACTGAATGTGCTGCAATTGAGGCAATTGTAATGCCTTAGCTTTTTAAAGATTTGTGTGCAGCTTGGTGTTTTTGAGTTTTCAATAACCACACCTTTGACTTTTGTTTATTTTATAAAGCATTACGTAAATGAACAATAAATACAGAGTCTTGCTAAACTGAAAAAGGGACTCTGTTGTACTCATTTTAAATGTATTAAATTTAAACTTATTCCCATGGGAGACATGAATGAAAACTTTAAATTGTAGTTACAAAATATTTTTTAATTTAATTATTAAACATTTTACTGTTCTTTTAGTCAAAAGTTACATGTCAAATGTAATCAAAACACTGGAGTTCTGATAACTTTCAGCTTTTAAGTTCATCAATTTAAAAAAAACTCAAGGCAATCAGTTGCCTCAGTTTTTGTTTTGTTTTTAAGCTCGGCTACCTTCTTTGAACTTACAGTGTGGTTGATTCTGTTCATCTGGACATAGCATTTTTAGTAGTAAAAATGTTTTGCCACTACTCCAAGTGACTTGACACCCAGAATCAATTTTGGGGGTTTTCTTAACCTACATGAGCATGCATGAAGACAGTGTGGTTTTAAGTTTGGTTGAGACCTAAACACAGGAAATGACTCCGTGTGTTGTTGAACTAAAACTAAAGATCTGCATCTTTAAAAAGAAAAAACTAAGAGGGCAAATACATTCATAGTTAAATTTATTATCCGTTAGTACATCAAAACAAATATTTTTTTTGTCTTCATTTGGCATGTACAAGTATGTGCAGATGCACACTGAATTCCGCATGTGGTTACATGTAAACACAAAAGAAAAACTAACAGATGATGTGAAACACTTACTGAAAAACTAAAATAATGATATATGTAATAATGATTTATTTGTTGAGCAGTACATACTACCAATCCAAATTATCTGATTCTGTCCAGTCAGTTCAAAAAGCAGAAATAAATGTAGAGCAGGACTTGGTATAAAACAAAGGTGACCTTTTTGATAAAGCTAATTGCTTTAGGTCACAATGGTAACAAATGAAGAAAAGAGATTTACAGAGAAATGATCACAGGAACAAAAAGACTTCCCTTGGGCATAACAATTTATTCCGTGCAATCTCTATTGAGTTTACTTGCACCCAAAAGTGTGTGTGTGTCTAAATACACACCTCAATTGGAGAACCCATGCAAGCACAAGAAGAACACGCAAACTCCACAGCAAGGCCTCAGGGAAGGTGGTGGAACTAAACTCAGGACCTTCTTGCTGTGAGGCAACAGTGCTAAACACTGCTCTCCCGGTTTTTAAAAATTATTCATTTAAAACTTTTGAAAACTCACGTTGCCACAGTAACTTTAAGATTTGAAAGCATACTAAATACAAAAAACACTGCAACAAACAGATAGATAGATAGATAGAGAGATAGATAGATAGATAGATAGATAGATAGATAGATAGATAGATAGATAGATAGATAGATAGATAGATAGATAGATAGATAGATAGATAGATACACACAGATAGACACACAGACACACACACACACACACACACACACACACACAGATATAGTTTAGATTCTTAAAAATAGCCATACTTTGCTTTGATTTCTGCTTTGCACACTCTCGGCATTCTCTCCATGAGCTTCATGAAATAGTCACCTCAAATGGTGATGCTGAGCACTTGGCCCTTTTGCTTTCCCTCTGTGTTCCATCTCATGCCAAACATTCTCGACTGGGTTTAGGTCAGGTGACCATAGAGGCCAGGCCATCTGACGCAGCACTTCATCACTCTCCTTCTTATTAAAATAGCCCTTACACAGCATGGAGGTGTGTTTGGAGGTCACTGTGTCCAAACACACCGTTCTCAAACTGGCTCACATGGGGACCACCCCAAGAAAGGAAGACCAAGAATCACCTCTGCTGCTGAAGATAAACTACTACTGAGGAAAAGCAACATGCAGAAGAGATTTTTGGGGGAAAGATTTTTGGACATTAGACCAGTGGAAATCTGTGCTTTGGTCTGATGAGTCCAAATTTGAGATCTTTGGTTCCACCGGCCGTGTCTTTGTGCAACTTCAAAAAGGTGAACGGACGGTCTCTACATGCATGTTCCCACTGTGAAGCATGGAGGAGGAGGTGTGATGGTGTGGGAGGAGACGATGGTGCCGAGTATGGTAGCCTCGCGACGAGGCTGCGCGGCCACTAGCAACTCCAACATCATTGTGAAGTATGCGGACGACACTACATTGGTTGGGTCTTATCACCAAAGGTAATGAGAAGGCTTACAGGGAGGAGGTCAGCGCCCTGACCCCTGGTCCCAACCATCTTACCCTCAACGTTGCAAAGAGAAAGGAGTTGATAGTGGACTTCCGGAGGTACAGAGAAGCACACACCCTCATCACCATCAACAGAGCTGCTGTGGAGAGAGTGAGCAGCTTCTGTTTCCTAGGTATACACCTGGTGGAGGATCTCACATGGTCAGTACACACAAACAGAACAGCGAAGAAGGCGCAGCAGCACTTCTTCTTTCTCAGGAGGCTGAAAAGATTTGGCATGAGCCCCCGCATCCTCAGGACCTTCTACTGCTGTGCCATTGAGAGCATCCTCACTGGATGCATCACCATCTGGTATGGCAGCAGCACCGCTTACAACTGCAAAAATCTCCAGAGAGTGGTGCGGTGTGCGGAAAGGATAATTGGAGGTGAGCTTCCCTCCCTCCAGGACATCTACAGGAAGTGGTGCCTGAGGAAAATGGGGAGGATCATCAAGGACTCCAATCACCCAGCCATAAACTGTTCAGACTACTTCTATCAGGCAGGAGGTTCTGCAGTATCCCGTCCCGAACCAGCAGACTGAGAGACAGTTTTTCCATGAGTCCATCAGACTGCTGAACACTTCACAGACACCTCACCTTCACTTACCGGAACTTCAACATTATACACTCCATACTGTACATAAATGCCACTTATTTTGCACATTTCCAACTGCTGACCCCTGGATATTTTATTTGTATTTAATTTTAAGTATACACACACACGCACACACACATGTAGTTGCACACAAGAATTTCACTCGCATGTGCTGTACCAGTGTACCTGCACATGTGATGTGACAATAAAAGTGATTTGATTTGATAATTGAAGGCACACTGAACCAGCATGGCCACCCCAGCACTCTGCAGCGACATGCCATCCCATCCATTTTGCGTTTAGTTGGACCGTCATTTCTTTTTCAACAGGACAGTGACCTCAAACAAACCTCCAGGATGTGTAAGGGCTATTTGACCAAGGAGAGCGATAGTGTGCTGTACCAAATAGCATGGCCTCCACAGTCACCTGATCTAAACCCAATCAAGATGGTTTGGGATGAGATGGACCGCAGAGTGAAGGCAAAAAATAAGATATAATATCATTCTGTATTTGTAAGCAGACAAACCTTCACAAAACTCTGAATGGACATTGATGTGTATTAGATTCAACTCTGGTGATGTGTAGTAGTATTATGTACAGTAGTTGATAAACTTGGTAATTAAATAACGAAACGACATTTTGACCTATAATTACTCACAAAATATGACACATTTACAAACACTGAATGAGACTGTTGTGACTGTACCTGCAGCTCACATCTGCACATTAATGTAAGCACTCTCCTCTTGTTTATTATGCTCCCCTGTTAAGATGTAGTGGTGGGCGGATCGATCCAAATATCGATAGTATCGATCCCAAGTCAGTATCGGATCGATACTAGCCTGGTGAGATCGATTCTTTACTTTGAGTTCTGCTTGTTTGCTATGCTGTGCTTTCGGCAAAAACAAAACAACCAGATCGCTGGACTCGCAGCTCCTGTGTCAGCGGAGAGCAGGCACACTGTGCTCCCCCTCCCCCATTTTTATGTTTCGGTGTTGCGCTGACACGTCACGTGACTTAGACACTTTGGGGGTTGTTAAGTTGATTACATATTAATTATATTTTGTTTTTGTTGGTGAGAATTTTAATTGTAATTTTTGTATTATAGTTTATCAACAGTATTTGTTTTAATGTGTTTACTGGTTTGCGTGCACTTAAGATTAAAAAAAAAAAAAAGATCGCCACCACGGCAGACCCGATGGCATTTTCATGCTTCGCAGCATCATTTATTCTTACAATAATCACACGGTTGCTGTAACAGTACATTCAACGGCTTCAGCTGTCCTGCTGGCAGCCGTACACATCACCACCACCAAACCTGCAGCGGCATCGCAGAACACGCCCTGCCACATAGGTCCCGCTGGCGCGCCAGCCTCCGGCTCACCCCGAGCTGCGCACTGTCCACCCTTACAGTGATCACACGGTTGCTGTAACAGTAGTCTACATTCAAGGGCTGCAGCCCTCCTGCTGCCAGCTGTACACATCAACACCAAAAACAACAACAGCACAAGCAGCGCACAGGTTTTAAGCCGGTGAGGCATCATTGTAGATGCAGTGAAGGTGAGTCCTTCTCACCTGCAGCGGCATCGCAAACCACGACCTGCCACAATAATAAAACATTTTTTATTTAATTATAAATAAATTATTTCTCCTAATTATGTCCTGGGTTTTAACTAATTAATAATACCAAAGGAAACATCACAAAAAACACTTAAGGTCGTGAAAATTAATTGCGATTTAGCAATTCAAAGAGGCATCCACCTTATTTATTGAAAAGTATCGTATCGGTATTGGTATCGGCGATACTGGCCCGAATTTACTTGGTATCGGATCGATACCAACGTATGCAGTATCGCACACCACTATTAAGTTGATCACATGAATCGGCAAAAGAAAGCACTTCATGTTAAAAAAAAGAAAAGAAAACATCATTCAGAAACTTTGTTTTCAAGCATTATGTTTTGTGTACTCACTCTTCGTTCTTAGATCTTTAAAATTAGTCAGCAAGGAGGGGACATTCTCATGATCATCTGCTAGTTAAATGTGCATATTTTTAGTTACAGGATTGCAAAAAATATCACACGGATTTAAGCATTCTGTGATTCTGTGATTTGAAAACATATACTGTACCATTTCTGTTTTTCACTTGTTTGATTGATTCATAGATGTCAGTAGTACCTAAAGAAAAATAGAAGCCAGGGTCACGTTAATCATTTTATTACAGTTACACTAAAGATCAGAGCAAAAACAGAAATACTGTGTGAGTCAAAACCAGGACTGTAAGATCTTTAAATGTTCTTGAAAAAAATCACAAACTGGACCTACAAAATATTATTAAAGGAGACTTTATGAAAGTAAATATTAATAGAAATAATAAAGATTGGTTTAAGTGCTGACCATGTTGAAGAGATTTGTACACATGAGTTTCCTTCTGTTTGACTCCATGATTTGTGGAGGAGCCCGGACTGTGACTCTCAGACTGAATAGGCCTAAAATATGAAATAATCATAATAAAATCAAACGTAACTGATGTATGTTTAAAACAATACAAAAAGGAATTATAGCAACTTGGTGAAGCATGAATCTGTGAAAGAGACATATCAGAATCAGAATACTTTATTAATCCCTGAGGAAATTATGTCACAGTTGCTCCAAGACAGTAAGAACAGTATCTGACTAAACTAAATGAAACAATATAAAATATTACAATGTTACAAAATGAGATGTAGACAGGCACAAACAGATACAAATATGAATTCCCACCTTCATGCACACATATACAAATACTCAGCACTCACCCAACATGGAGACAAACAGAAATGAACACTGTTCCCACACACACACACTCCACAAACATACTCTATACCCCCAGGTCCAGGCACCGCACCACCACCCCCAGAGGGGTAATCGCTCCCAGACCCAGGAGATGTTTCCCTTTGCTATGGGGTGGAGACAAGCAGACTGCCCCCGGTCCGGCAGCAACAGGACCGGGGGCAGATGTGTAGAAGATGTGTATATATACACATCTTCTTCCATATGTTAATACTGTCCATATGTATATAGCGCTGCAGAACTGTACCCCCCCAAGCATGTTTACACTGAGTAGGAGATGCTCTGTATCTCATTGTACAACTGTATAGTGACAATAAAGGCATTCTATTCTATTCTATTCTAACAGGGAGGCCAGCATCCCAGACCTCAATCACATGGCAAACTCCTCTTTCCGCCCCCCGGCCCAGATGGCTTTCTTTGTATTATAATGACATTTAGGTTTATATAGCTTAGTCTTAAGATTAGGTCTCTTTTATGTTTTCCCGTCTTGTCTCTCGCTCTTCTGAGGTTATTATTCGGTTTAGTTTTACCAGCTTAGTTATTGCCTTCTGCCTTTTGTTTACATTTGTTTGCTCAGACTTAAATAAACGGCTTGCCCTTGGTTAAACCTCAGTTTGTTTCAACACATCTGATTTTGAGACCACACTGGTAACACAAGGTCTGCAGCAACAGACTCGCAACACGTATCAGTTTCTCAGGTGGGAGCGGCTAGTGTTCTTTAGGGTCCTGCACCTGTTCCTGTTTTTGGGGAGGAAACAGATGGGCTTCTTCATCCATCTCAGCTGGCAGTGGTGGTGGGAGATATTGTCCAGCATTGTCCTTGTCTTGGACAACATCCACCTCTCCGACACCACCTTAAGAGAGTCCAGCTGCGTCCCCACAATATTACTGACCTTGCAGATCGGTTTATTGAGTTTTCTGGCATCTGTGACCCTAAACCCAGCATGCAACAGCATAGAGAATGGCACTGGCCACAAGAAACTCATAGAAAATCCTGAGCATTGTCCGACAGAGCCAACTAACTGCAGAGTCATCCAAAAAGTGAAGATGGCAGGTCTCTGTGCAGTGGCAAAAGTCTGTGGTATAGAGGTTGAAGAGTAAAGGGGAGAGGATGGCCCCTTGTGGTGCCCCTGTGTTGCAGATCAGCTTGTCAGACACAATGTTGAAGACACACATATTGTGGACTTCCTGTCAGGAAATCAACAATCCAGGACACAAGAGAAGATAGGTGTCAGCTTATCACCCAGGAGGGTCAGCCTGCACTGGAAAAGTGCATTCAGTATCATCAAAAAAACATGACCCTCACAGTGCTCGCTGGCTGATCCAGATTGCTGTAATCACGATTGAGCAGGTAGATGATGGTGTCCTCAGCTTCGAGGCTGCACTGGTAAGTGAACTGAAGGGGGTCCAGATGTGACCTGGTCATAGGTTGGAGCTGATTGAGGATGAGTTTTCGCAGGGTCTCCATGAAATGGGAAGTCAGTGCCACAGGTCTGGGCCACTGGGACTTTGTTATAGGAAAGAGGCCTGACTTCTTCCACAGCACTAGGACCCTCTGTAGACTCAGACTCAACATGAAGAGTTTATGAACAAATGCATTGTCATGGCAAATATCCTGGTGCATCCATGATTCGGTGAAGCACATCACACTACACTCCTGATATCTCCGGGGCCAGCTATACGCTAGGGCAAGAGGGAGCAATGCCCCCTTAAACAAATGTCCTGCCCCCTTAAATCAAACTTTTAGAAGTTGAGAAAGAAAATAATAGATTAGCTCAAAACTGAATATGGGCACGATTTACTACAGTAGCTGAAAAATCCGCTGGAAAAGGCACAAATGACATTACAGGTTTCACCCCTGGTCCGCTCTTTCCCTCCGTGCTCTGTGTGCAGGCTCACACAGCACAGCCCCAGCTAAACAGCCAATCACTGTTAGTATGCAAATGAGCCGGTGTCAGGTTTCTCAGTAGGCAGGGCAGAGAAAAATGAAGCAGCAAATCTGTTGTCAAAATCATAGCGACTCGTCAGATAATTAACAACTAAAAAATACATCTATATTTGTACAGTCAATGGGAGACTAGTCCATTGTTCTTCTCACAGTTTCAGTCTGGTAGAGAAGTGTTTCTTTCTGTGAGCCTGGCTGCTGCATAAAGCCACCTGTGTCTGTCAGACACAACACAAAGCCCCGCCCCCTTTGTTGACCTTTGCTACATAAAAGAAAGAGGGATTTGCTGATATTGCCCCATGAGAAGTCCAAAACAAATAACTTGGATATGGATGAATCTGTAAGAGGTTTTGGAAAGTGAAGCAGGAGACTGTTGTTGTAAAGTGGATTGAGGAGGAAGGAGAGTGGAGCAGTTCAGTTGCAAACCGAGTACTGTTCCTTGCAAAACAAACAGGCTTAAAACAAGACAAAAAAGAAAAAAAAAATTTCAAATGTTCTGTTCTACAAATTAGTTTGAGAATTTTAGTAAAAGACATGGTGAATGGTTTTTTTATTCCTTTTTTTATTTTTAGTTTTGTAAATATTGACTAGTTCAAGTTCAAGTTCAAATTTTATTCGCCACATGCAGTGGCAGGTTGCCCTGCAGTGGAATGAACCCGCCCCCCGACCTTACACACACAACACAGACATCACATGGGGATACGAGTCAGAGAACGGTTGCATTACAGAAAAACCACTGAAATGTGCACTACAATGGGAAAGTACAAGAGGAACAAAAGAGACCTTTACTCATGCTGGGCTATAGGAGGACAGCATGAGAAACAAACAAAAAAAATAAGTAAATACTATTGAGAGATCTTATTTTATTCTTACTTTGTTTTGCAAATGTATTTGAGAATTAGGCTTTTCAATTAAGATATATTTTATGGTGTTGGTTGTAAAGAGATGGATAGATATTTTATTTTATTCTTCTTTTTTTCTATTCTATTTTGTAGTTTTATTCTTCAAGAATTGCCTTTTTAAATAACTTGGCCTACCCTATTTAGTTTTGTTAATATTGGCAATTGTTATATTTGATATAAGCCATCCAATTAAGGTAAATGCCGTGTTTTTAGTTGTTATAATCTGATGAGGAGGATTCTATTTCAATTATGGTTGTTTTATTTTTCAGTTTTCCCCCTGAGGGATTGCTACCTTAACATTGTCAGGGGGTTTGCATGCCTCAGTAACACTAAGAGCTAAGTTGGTCAGGTCTTAGGGTAGAGGCCTGACAAAATGCAATCCAATTACATGACAAAAACAGTTATTTAGAGCACCCCACCACCACCACCATTTTCCTGCTTCTGTTGCCACCATTTGCCCCCTTTAAAATTCTGCTTGCCCCCTCATATATGCCTTGCTATCTCCACCTTTAATGACTTGCTCTCAAGGTCAACCGCGACACAGCATTTCAAGAGAGCAAATATCTCATTTAGTCTCTCTTGGAATGAACAGGCAAAGCATTGCAACATGCTTAGGGGTTAGCTCCCGTACTCTGTACAGGCACAGAGAGGACCTTGGCATTGAGCCACTGACTTATGCAACATTATCCGATGAAAACCTGAACAGGGTTGTTAGGAAATTCTTCAGTATACCACAAATGCAGGTGAACGATATGTGCATGGCAGCTTGAGGTCACGTGGGTTACGCATTCAAAGGTGGCGTGTAAGACAAAGTCTACAAGGTTTACTGCCATTGTGGGAAAATGACCTCTTTTTGGTCTGAGATTCCCTTGTGCATTGTGTTTTTTTGGCAAATCATGCATGTTCTGACAAATTCTTTTGCTGAAGTTTCGAAATTTAGAGTGTAAAAGTGTTTTGGAGATTATATCTACTATCCCTCCTGTTGACACATGGAGAGTAACTCCATGTGTCACTAAGGCTGCTGTTTTGTGTAGAGATTTTGGAAGTATTGGTTTTCCTTCACAAATCATCAAGTCATCTTTTAGTTGTGCTCCGCATTTCAGCCATTTCCTTTGCTCAGCTGTGGGAGCTGCTTTTTGTTCATCCTTTAAAACATCAAGTGATATTTGTGAGGGTGATGTTGACATTAGTGTGTCTACAGTTTGTTGTGCCGCTGATTTTGCAGCTTGATCTGCGAAGTTATTGCCTTTTGTTATGCTTGAGTTGTCTCTTTGGTGTGCTGCACATTTACATATTGTTAGCTGTCTTGGCAGAGTTATTACTTCTAAAAGTGTTTTTAGAAGATTTCTGTGTTGTACTGGATGTCCTGTGGAGGTAACCATGCCTCTATTTTGCCAGATTTTTGCAAAATGGTGTACTGTAAATGTCAACTCGTGGTTTGGTTTCTTCATCTAGCTTTCTTATGCAGCAATGTGCGTCGCCATCTTCCAGAGTGGGAAGAAGTGTGCTAGGGTTTAGCTGTCCACACTTCTCAATTCTGATGTGTGACTGTGAGAGTAAAACGCCTACATAGGAAAGTTGTCGTGCATCTGTGAGGTATGATAGATTTGCTTGCAGTAAGATGGAGGTCACAGCATGTGGGACTTTAATGATCAATGTGTGTCCTAAAACAATATCAGCGGACTTTTTAACTGCCTCTGCTGCGGCTGCACAAGTCTGCACGCACGTAGGCAGACCCGATGCAACGGAGTCTAATTTACACGAATAAAATGCAAGTGGGCATTGTTTTTCCCCAAAGGCCTGTGTTAGAACAGCCTTCATATAACCTGCACCTCCATCTACATGCAAGTAGAAAGGCTTATCATAATCAGGCAAAGCCAAAACTGTATTTGTCTGTAATGCCAGTTTCAAGTTACTGAATGCTTCTTCTGCTTTCTTCTTTGTAGATGCAACACTACATTTTGACTTAGGGCATTTTAGGCAATTCCTTTTTTCAAAGAACTCACACATCTTACATATTTCAAACTTTTAAGTTAGGAAAAAACTTTGCATTGCTTACAGCTCATAGCTCACAGCTCTAAAACTAGGCATTAGTAAATCATATGCCTAATCATTATATGTCACTGTGATCCACAAGTATGATCACAAATTTGTTTTTCAAACCAACAAAACAAACAAACAAAAACAAAAAACAAATTGCCGATGGCATGAAGGCTTTACACACATGAGTCAGGACACAAAAAGAAAAAAAGCTGCTGCCAGAAACAAAGCAGAAGTGTGAGGGAAAAAAACTGAGCTCACAAACAGGTGCATGTGTGAGCTTTAATATGCAGCTTCTGCTCTAAAAAACAAATAAAAATAAAAAAAATGTGTAACTTGCTCATCAGCTTGGTAGTGTCCACATATTTAATTCATTTTATTCAGCTTCTCAAACCTGTAGCTTTAGCTGTTGTGTACAGGGTTTGGCTTATTAGTTGTTAGTATAGGTTTGCTCTTCATCTCAACAAAGTCTCATCTAGGATGACAGGTTTACAACTAGGGATGGGTACCGGTGTCCGGTGCCATGATGGCACCGGTTCTGACATAAACGGTAGTAACCAGACCGAAAAGCAGCGCACATTTCGGTGCTTTATTTCGGTGCTTTTTTTTTTTCTTGAGCCAATTCTAGCCAATCATTTTACGTTTCCGAGGAAAGTAGGCGGGCTCAGGTACGTACGTTCTTTTAGAGCAGAGCTACAGATTAAAAAAGACGAAGCGGTCAAAAGTCTGGCTGTACTTCACAGCAAAAGATGCAAACTCAGCAGCCTGCAACAAGTGCTTTAAGCTGATACTGTGATACTGTCAAAGGAGGTAACACCTCGAATCCGATGAAACACCTGGCGACGCATAGCGTTTTTTTTAAAGCCGAGAAATGCGCCGTATTTAGCTTGCTGCGAGACCTCACACCGTGCACATCTACTGCGGGTGTGGTGCCTGTTATCGGACCCGGAGTTAGCAACAACCCCCCAAAACCCCGAAGAGTAGAGTCCTGGCCCCTAGCCCTGCCAGTGTAGCAGAAATGATGATGGCAGCAGCAGCCGTTCTTCTCTGAGTGAGTAGCTTCATGTTGTTCGTGTGTAATTCACATTGAGTAGGCTAACCACATTATTACATTAATGCATGTAAGGTGAACTAGCAAACATCATCATAGCTACATGCGGCTGTCTTCTTGTTTGATGGCAGATACTCCCTTCACCCTGGCCAAAAAGGCTAAAATGACCAAAGAAAAAGTGGAAAACAGTTAAACATGAGAGGTTTTTGGACCAATTTTGTGTTTTTTCCATTGTTTAAGCACTGCTTCCAGCCAAGAGTGATACCATATATGCCCTACAGCTGCAGAAAAGGCTAACATTGTTATTTTTTTTTACAAAAAAACAGCTAAACATGAGAGGTTTTTGGACCAATTTTGTGTTCTCCATTCTTTAAGCACCGGTTTGAGCACCGTTTAAGCACCGGCACCGTTTCAAAAGTACCGGTTTGGCACCGGTATCGGATAAAACCTAAACGATACCCATCCCTATTTACAACCAGGTCAAGTGTCTCTATGCACTTGATTAGTTTAAGTATTTTCCTTATTTTCTTCATCTCATATATCATTATACTGAGTTTGAGCAAACCTTAAGCTTGAATCAGACTACTTTTAACAATTATCCACCTCACATCATAACCGACTGAGGTGCCTCTTCTTATTAATAGTATGTCATTATTAATGTTATCATTGTTTTGTTTTTCCTTTTTTATAACAGCAATAGTATATTACAATGCACTACTTTACTACTAATATACAATAGTTTATTATTTTATATTTCATTATGTATCCATTTTGTGTGAATTATCTGCTTTCATTTATTCTATTCGTTCAGCTTGGTTGTCTTCCCAATTTTGTTTCATTTGTTAGTACCAATTTACAGGTTGTTATCCTTCCTATTATTAGTTTGAATACATAAGCTCTAATTTAATTTAACCCTTTGTTTATTCCACTATGCATTCCTCTTGTATTTATGTGTATTCAGTTGGGTCTGTATCCAGCCCTTTTTAAATTTTGATCTCTAATCTTTTACTTGATGAGGGATTATTATGTTCTTCCTGATATGGGTGAATGTATAGTGGGACGTTTTGTTTTCTTAGGCTTTCTCCATCTACAAGCACTAATTTGTCTGGCGCCTGGACATTTTTTCTCTAGCCACTGCTCGTCAGCAGTGAGTTTTGGTGGGCTGATTACCCATTGTTACAACACAACTGCAGAGCTTTCTCTGGTATGAGACTCAGGAGTGGTTGCTGACACGCCCTTCTACTCCGGGCTACTCTGCGGAGCGGTGTCAGTTTCACGGGACGGAGCCCAACCTACTTCTCCTTTGTCACCAGTACTTCAGCGTCTTACAGCAAATAAAATAACAATAACAACTGGAAGCAACTCAGCAGCGTATTGTGCTGTAAAATTAGTTTACTTCCAACAGACAGAAAAATGACATACACAAAACACATATATTCACTCTTGTTTCTTTAGGCGCGCGGGTCCTTGTGGCGGACCAGGCCAGTTTTAACTTTTTCAAGTTAAGTTTTAGACGTCTTAAATCCTTACAGCGGATTACTCTCTCTTTTGTGCACCCGTGCAGTGGGTCAGCCTAATGCGCTATTAATCCTTGCGGCGGATAAGACCTATGCGCTTCTCTTTTGTGCACCCGTGCAGTGGGTCAGCCTTAACGTGTCTAAACGGTTTTATTTATAGAACAAAACTTGTGTCTTACCTCCTTCACAGGGTGTGTTGCGAGTGCTCAGATCACCTCACTGCACCCCACCGTCGTGGACCGTTTCTAACACCTTGGCCTAGACCCGAATTCACGTTCTAGGACTTCTCTCCTCTGCCTAGAGAGGGCTGTCGACAGACTTCAAGGTTGGCTTCTCACGACGTCGGGATGCACTGAGGGTCTGTGGTTTGGAGTCACAGCTCAATCAGCTGTTGTTTCCAATCCGGCTCGGAGGACCAAGAAATATGTCAAAGGAAAACCTGGAAGGAGAGCAAGAAACACAAACTCAGTTTATTTCATGTACACGGGCGAAGCTTACTGCGTGGCAAGACACAAGCAAGTCGCGCAGAGCCTCAGTCCATTCTTTATTTTATAGCAGAGAATAGATTACACAGCATCTCTAGGTGGAGCATATGTAAATAGAAGAACATCTCTAGATATGGTTATCGCATGAGTGGCCGTTATCCATAAGACAAGAGGAACTAGTATGTTTTGTCATATCAGCTTCAGGTTGGAACTGTCTCTGCCTGAGCGTGTGTGACGTTGTAACTCCCTCACGCATGCTTCTGTTCCTTAATCTGTAGGTTGCAGGCACATCATGTTTTCACAAGAAATTATACTTAAGCAAAATAAAGGTTATCAAAGTAAGTAAATGTAAAAATCTCTTAACAGCGGCCCAGCCAAACTCCAGTTTCCGGCAATGGCGGCCGCGACTAAGTTTTAAAATTACTTTTATTAATCTTTCTGGGTCACAAAATAAACTTTTAACATATTTTCAGAATGTAGCTGTGTAAACTTCAAATATGTGCTTGGTTTATCAAGGTATCGCATATTTGCAAAAGTGCTTTGACGTTTTTGGAGACGTCTGTTACCCACCAGCTCGATAGCTAGCCGAGAGCTCGAGGTCACTGAAGCCTCCGAGAACGGCACAACTCCCGGCACAACTCCCGGCACATCATTTTCAGATCACCGCGGACTTTCGCTACTCAGGTTAAACGTAATATATAAGTCACTTAGACAACCTAAAAAGGATATTGTTTGGCTTTTTTCAGTGTTTTATTTGTTCGTGAGTAAATCGGCTTGGCTGAGATTAAAGATATTAGATTAGATTACATAAAATAAAACTTTATTAATCCCCCGGGTGGGTTCCTCCTTGGTTTTCACACAGCTGAATAAACGTCAAACAGAAAACCGATTAAACAGAAGTGTGAGATGGTCGAGAATTTACGCCAGTGTCCTGTTATATTTTAGATAGCAAGGAGCAGACGGCTGAGTTTATTAAACTCCACCGAGACAGCGGTGACGTTAATCAGAAGGCTAGACCGTCCAATTTCACAGCCGTTTACTTCCGGCCTACCCGACCTTCTGAGGACTCGGCCCACGTAGATCGCGAAGGCCGGGTCCTCAGGAGGATGCAGCCCATGAATTTGGACACGACCATTATGAAAATCATATCTGAGCGTTTAGCAACTATAGATGAGTATGATGCTGATAGAGAAAGGCAGCGCCTCCATCAGCTCTTAGCTTATGAACATGCTAAGTCCATATTTGATACTGCATCACAGTCAAGTTACCAATCTGAAGCAAGCATTGCAGCCAAAAGAATCGATGCAGTTGCAGAATTAGCTGCAAAAGAAGCTCAGTATAAAATCACACAAGAGGAAATAAAACAAAAACAAAAAATAAGAGAAATGGAAGAGAAACACAGGAGGGAATTGGATGCACAAAGGTCTGAACTAGAGCGTTTACAAGCAGAAAAGGAAAGGCAAGCAGCACGTGCAAAATTAGAGATTTATGACAAGGAATTTAAAGTTGATATGGACAGTCAGTTAATGTTACAGAGCAATGGGATGTCTGTTATCAACCAAAGCTTTGCACAACCAGCCTCAGAGCTCTCTACAGGTTCATATCACCCACATGTGGAAAAATATGCATCCATCCCTGTCAATAATCCTCTACAACAACTCCACTCGCAAATTGTCACTCCATCACCCCCCACAGATGTATTCCAGCTGGCTAAAGCTATTCAAGACAGCATAGCAGTAAGCAGAATTCCAGTGCCAGTGCCCATCATGTTCAGCGGAGATCCCATCACCTACATCGAATGGAAGGCTTCCTTCATCTCACTGGTGGGCCACAAAGGTATATCTCCAGCTGAAAAACTGCATTTGTTAAAAAGGTATATCACTGGTCCTGCTCTTAAGTGTCTTGAGGGCACGTTCTACCACAGTGATGAAGAGGCATACAAAGATGCATGGAAAAGACTTGACCAACGCTACGGTCAGCCATTTGTTGTTCAAAAGGCATTCAGAGACAAACTGTCAAAGTGGCCTAAAATCCACTCAAAAGATGCAGAAGGTCTACGGGCCTTTTCTGATTTTCTCACAACCTGTCTGCAAGCAACACCACATGTAAAGGGCTTAGAGATACTAAGTGACTGTGAGGAAAACCAAAAGTTATTGCAAAAGGTTCCAGAATGGCTCGCAACACGTTGGAATCGTCAAGTCACAGTTGCTCTCATGAAAGGCAAAGATTTTCCCTCTTTCAAGGATTTTACAGAGTTTGTAGCACTCGAGGCAGAAATTGCATGTAATCCTGTGACTTCTTCATATGCACTCCATTCATGCAGCTCATCCTTGGAGAAAAGATACACAAGGGAGACCAAACCAAACAGATCTGTGACTCAAGTCTTTACTACACAAGCCACAGTACAAGGAGAAAAAACTAAGTCAAATGACACAAAGTTAAAGGTGGCCTGCATGTTCTGCAAAGATGAAAGTCATCAGTTGTCAAAGTGCCCAAGCTTCTCAGAAAAGTCACTAGACCACAAACGGACATTTGTGAAGGACAATAAACTGTGCTACGGGTGCTTAAAGGTGGGCCACAATGCCAGAGACTGTCGTCATCACCACAAATGTGACACTTGCAAAGGACGACACCCCACCTGTTTGCACAATGAGAGTCACATGGCAAATGAAAGGCCTCAGAGCTCTACAAATGTTGCTTCAACCACAGAAAATGACACCATGGCAGCCACAGCTCTGAATGTTACTAAGGTGGGTCAATCAGGTAGTACCTCCATGATTGTTCCTGTGTGGGTTTCCGCTACCCAGAGTCCATCTAAAGAGCAGCTTGTGTACGCTTTATTAGACACACAAAGTGACAACACATTTGTCAGTGAAGAGGTAATTAACCAGTTACAAGCAGTATCCCATCCAGTTAAGCTAAAACTAACCACGATGCTGGGAGTTCACATGACAGTCAAAAGTCAGAGAGTAGCAGGGTTACGTGTGAGAGGTTATAATTCAGATGTTCACATTGACCTTCCACCCTCCTACACAAAGGACTACATTCCATTTAACTATGACAACATACCCACAAATGAAACCGCAAAACAATGGCCCCATCTGTCAGAGATCATTGATCAGATACCTCCTCTCCTGAGTTGTGATGTTGGACTGCTCATTGGATTTAAAATTATGGACTGAAGTACTTAGCCAAAGAGCACTGCCACTCGCACCCAGCAGGTTCACAGTTCATTGAGAAAGACTTTTACGTCGATGATGGAGTTACGAGCACAAACACAGTGAAAGAAGCAATACAGTTGGCACAAGAAGCCAGAGAAATCTGCAGCAAAGGTATCCTGCGTCTCCACAAGTTTGTTTCTAACAATCACACTGTTTTGCAAAGTATACCTGCATCAGAGTGTGCTGTAAACATTAACATAAGAAACTTGACATTCAAAGACATGCCACAAGAAAGAGCACTAGGCATCCAGTGGAACATTGAAAAGGACTGTTTCAAATTTGACAACACACTGAAAGTCCAGCCAGCCACACGCAGAGGCATTCTTTCCACCGTCGCGTCGATCTATGACCCACTTGGATTTTTAGCGCCATATGTGCTGAATGGAAAGAAAATCTTGCAAGAAATGTGTCAGCATGGTGTCGGGTGGGACGACCCCATACCTAATGCACTCAAGCCAAGGTGGGTGGGTTGGCAAAGTGACTTTGTAAATCTAGACAAGCTGGACATACCTCGCTGTTACCTACCTGCTAACTTTGGTGAAACTAAAGAAATAGAGTTGCACCACTTTTCAGATGCGAGCTCAAGTGGTTATGGACAATGTAGCTGTCTGAGGGCAAAAAATGCTAAAGGTGAAATTCACTGCTCTCTGGTAATAGCAAAGGCTCGAGTTTCTCCAACTAAACTGACCACAATCCCCAGACTTGAATTAACAGCAGCTGTAGTTTCAGTCTCAGTCAGCAACATGTTACGGGAAGAACTGTGTTATGGTGCAAAGGAGTATTTCTGGACTGATTCAAAGGTGGTGCTGGGCTACATAAACAATGATGCACGTCGTTTCCACACCTTTGTAGCTAACAGGGTCCAGAAGATCAGGGAAAGTACAAGCCCTCAGCAATGGTTTTACGTGCCATCAGAACTGAATCCAGCTGACAGTGCTTCGAGAGGTGTAACTGTCAATGAGTTAAATAAGTCTATCTGGTTCACTGGCCCCGCCTTTTTGTGGAAAAATGAACTGCCCACAGCACAACCTGTCGAGCTGGATCTGACCATAGGAGATCCAGAAGTCAGAAAGGTACAGACAATGTTAACTAAAGTCACTGACACTGTAAGTCTTGCTGAACGTCTAAGTAAGTTCTCCTCCTGGTCCAAAGCAATTAAGGCTGTAGCACATCTCATAAGAAGGGCTAGACACATCAAGTCAAATGCATCAGCTACAGTGAGTGAGCAGAAAAATGCTGAACTTGTGATCATTCGACATGTACAAAGTCAAACGTATAAACAGGAAATAAAACTGCTGAAGAAAGGAGAACAGCTCCCACATCATAACAAACTGTTTAAACTGGACATTTTCATGGATACAGATGGTCTCCTCAAGGTGGGAGGGAGACTCCAGCATGCAACGAGTGACACCTTCAAACACCCGATCGTGATCCCAAAAGAACATTATGCAGCCAAACTCATAATATCTCACTGTCATGACAAAGTAAAACACCAAGGAAAGGGATTCACCATAAATGAAATCAGATCCAGTGGCTACTGGATTCCTGGGATGAGTAAAACAGTTGCCTCATTCATCCGACAATGTGTGATCTGCCGCAGACTCCGCAAAGCTCCAGAGGGTCAAAGGATGAGTGACCTACCTCCACAACGCTTAGAGCCCTCTCCTCCCTTCACACACTGCGGCATGGACTGTTTTGGTCCATTTGTGACAACAGAGGGAAGAAAACAGCACAAACGGTATGGACTCCTATTTACTTGCTTTTGTTCTCGTGCCATTCACATCGAGTTCTTAGAGGACTTGTCTACTGATGCATTTGTGGGGTCTGCTGGGGCGGCAACATCTCTGCGGGGGACAGGAAGAGACTGAACAGGCTGATCCGCAGGGCCAGCTCTGTTCTAGGATGCCCTCTGGACCCAGTGGAGGTGGTGAGTGACAGGAGAATGGTGGCTAAGCTGTCATCCCTGTTGGACAACATCTCCTACCCCATGCATGAGACTGTGACAGCACTGAGCAGCTCCTTCAGTGGCAGGCTGCGGCGCCCACGCTGTGGGACGGAGAGATTTCGCAGGTCTTTCCTCCCCACTGCTGTCAGACTCCACAATAAAGACTTTAACTGATCAAACACACACATCCACAAATGTGCAATAACACTAATGTGCAATAATCTTTTCTGGCATCGTTGTATTTTTACTCAATTGTATATAGCATTTGTACTCTATTTTTATCTCATTGTATATTTTATTCTATTTTAATCTACTGTATATAATATTTTATTTTATTCTATTCTGTACAGTTGTGTACTGTATTTATTCTTATTTTATTTTATTCTAATTTTTGCTTCATAACTTTTGCACTGTCCACTTCCTGCTGTGACAAAACAAATTTCCCACGTGTGAGACTAATAAAGGTTATCTTATCTTATCTTATCTTATCATTTATTAATGCATTAAGATGTTTCATTTCAATCAGAGGTGCAGTTCGACACATCCAATGTGACCAGGGAACGAACTTTGTTGGTGCTCAGAATGAGTTTAAAGCAGCTTTAAATGAGCTAGACACTCAGAGACTAAATACATACTTGTCTGAAAAACAATGTGACTTTGTGATGAACTCACCCCACGCTAGTCACGCAGGGGGAGTGTGGGAACGTCAGATAAAGACTGTCAGAAGTGTGCTGAATACCACTCTGTCACTGGCTCATGACAGACTCAATGATGCTTCATTACGGACCTTATTCTACGAAGCCATGGCTATAGTCAATAGCAGACCCCTGACTATAGATAACTTGAACAGCCCCGACAGCCTAGAACCGCTCACGCCCAATCATCTGCTGCACATGAAATCCAATGCACCGTTGCCTCCACCTGGTGCCTTTTCAAATGAGGACCTGTACAGCAG
This sequence comes from Oreochromis aureus, assembly GCF_013358895.1. Lineage (NCBI taxonomy): Eukaryota > Metazoa > Chordata > Actinopteri > Cichliformes > Cichlidae > Oreochromis > Oreochromis aureus. Next base: position 26,252,529 of record NC_052944.1, read on the forward strand.
GAAGAGGTGGTGCCGCGTGCAGTTCCTTGCAGAGCAGTTCTGGAGCCGCTGGAGACGAGAATACATTCACAACATCATTTCAAGGCAAAAGTGGCACTCACCAAAGAGGAATCTTTTATATATATATATATTTATTGACATTTTTTGATATAAGAAAAAACAAACAAACAAACAAAAACAAACAAAAAACAACAACAGACAACACAACAGCAAGGGCTAAAACACACAAATAAGACAAAAGTTTACACTGCAACGACAAAAATACTACTTCAACACTGGCAATAAACAAAAATAAAATGCTAAGGTGGTAGGCTAAGTTATTGGTGATCGATCAAACAGGACTTTGTTTTAATACATGGTCTAAAAATGGCTGCCACACATCAAAGAAATTACTAAGTTTGTCCACTAATGTGTACCTAATTCTCTCCATATGTAGTAGAGCAGTCAGTTCTGTGAGCCACATTTTGAATTGAGGTACAATATCCGACTTCCAGAGAGTCAAGATAATTTTCTTAGCAATTACCATTCCGAACAAAACTGTAGTTTGTGCAGCAGAGCTGAGGTGTAAAAGGGAAGAGGAAGATTCAAACAATGCAATTATTGGGTCCGGCTCTAATGTGCAATTATAGATATCAGAAAAACAATTAAAAATGTCCAACCAATAGTTATACAATTTGGGACAAGTCCAAAACAAATGAGTTAGAGAGCCTTCTCCAAGTTTACAACGATCGCATATCGAACTGATAGAAGGAAAAATCCTGTGCAGTTTAGTTTTTGAATAATGAAGTCTATGAAGCACTTTAAATTGAATTAACTGATGCCTTGCATTTATAGAGCAAGAATGGATCCTACACAGACTCCTCTCCCACACCTCATCTCCAATCAGCAAACCAAGCTCTTCCTCCCATGCCATCTTCAAAAAGTCAGATTTAAAATTTAAATACTCAGAAAAGGCTTTCACAAAACCAGAAACCAACTTTTTAGAATCCGGGGAACTCAGAAGGAGTGTAAAAATTGACCCCTCTTCCGGAAGAGATGGAAAATTAACAATACTCTGACGAACATAGTTTCTTATCAGTAAATAATGAAAAAAATGTGACGCAGGAAGAGAGAACTTGTTCTGCAACTGAGTAAATGATGCAAACTGCCTGTCAATATATAAATCTTTGAGAGTAATAATACCTTTCTGTGTCCAGACCTCAAAAGAGGCGTCTAAACATGAGGGTGGAAATGCATGATTACCGTATATTGGAGTGTGGATCGAAGTGTCTGGTAGAGCACAACCTTTTTTGATCTGACTAAAGATTTTAACGCAGTTCGAAACTATAAAATCATTGACCTTGGTTCGCGGATTAGAGGATGAAAAAAGAAGAGCAGGGAGGGAACTATTCTCAACCCCACCACTCTCTATGACCACCCAAGGTGGGGTATCGGCAGACTTAACTTTTTTGTACCCTTCCTGCCAGTAAGCAAGAGTTCTAGCATTTGCAGCCCAATAATAAAACTGAAACAGTGGCAAAGCAAATCCACCCTTAAGTTTTGACTTACATAGATGAACTTTTGATATCCTGTGAGTTTGAAAGCCCCAGACAAATGGTAATACTACTGAGTCGATCACTTTAAAAAATTGCTTATTCAGAAAAATAGGTAAGTTTAAAAATAAATATAAAAATTTAGGAAGGGAAACCATTTTGATTACATTAATGCGACCTACCATGGAAACAGGGAGAGCCCTCCATTTCTCAACATCTATTTTCAATTTTTCTACTTGTTCAAGATAATTCAACTTAAAGATCAATTTAGGATCCTTAGGCAAAATAACACCCAAGTATTTCAATCTGTCTGTAATTTTAAAAGGCAAAACTTTTAAAAAATCAACATCCAAATTTGCAGTTAAAGCCACAAACTCACTCTTCTGCCAGTTAATTGCATAACCTGAGATTTCCACAAATGACCTCACCACATCTAAGAGTACAGGAACAGATCGCTCAGGATTTGACAAAAACAAAACAACATCATCCGCATATAAGGAAATGTAGTGCTTGATATTCCCCAATCGGACAGGGTCAATAGAGGGCTCATTCCTAATGGCTATTGCAAGAGGTTCAATAGAAATTGCAAAGAGCAAAGGGCTCAAAGGGCAGCCTTGTCGTGTCCCGCGGTGTAAAAAAAAAGGCGCTGATCTATCTTGGTTATTAAGAATGGAAGAAGAGGGATGCCTATATATCATATCAACCCATGATATAAACTGTTCGCCTAAACCGAACTTCTCCAGTACCCGGAGCATATAGGCCCACTCGACCTGGTCAAACGCCTTTTCAGCATCTAAGCTCAGTACTGCGATCTTGGAAGCTCCCCAATGCCTATGATACATAATATTCATCAATCTTCGAACATTAAAGAAGGAAAACCTCTGGGGAATAAACCTGAAAACTGGGTTTATTCACCAAAGAGGAATCTAAAAGTAGGTAGGTGATGTTGTGTTGGAAATGGATGAACTGGCACCCAGAGGGGAATGGAGACTTGCAAGAGTTGTAGAGACTGTCAGTGGGAAAGATGGACTTGTGTGAAGGGTAAAGATCTCACTTGGAGAAAAGAGACTCAATAACAAAGGTCAACGCTCTACTAAACTATCAGTTGTGGAGCGTCCAGTACAAAAACTTGTGTTGTTGTTAGAAAGTTGTTAAGGTAACTCCTACATGGGTTATTTTGTTTGGGGAAAATTATTCATAGTGGTTCTTATGTAAACCAATTATTCATAATTTTGGTGGGAGTGTAAATAACCCTAAATGCCTTTATTTAGTTCCCTGCACCTTATTTTGACACTCATCATTGTTTTCTACTACTAACTTCCTGTTTGGGTGTAGCTTTTATTTTGATGGGATGATTTCCCATAAGACTGTTTTTGGCGCAGTTTTCAGCAGCAGTCGCGGGAGTTTGAAATGTCATGGTTTACCGGAGCCTATGGAGATTTCTTTTGTTATTAGCAGCCCCCTTGATAGAGGCACAAGCTCTTACGGTGAGATTGATGGTTTACTGCCATTAAACCTTCAAAATGTCATCAGTAAAGTGTCATCCTTCATTCGGGGGGGTTCGCTACACATAACTTATACTTATTTCATTTTTCTATAGGCATATAGATGGAAACCACAAACTTGTGAGATGGAGGATGGTGTTCCATGGCTGTGTGGATGGTTTCAGTAGAACCATCATCTACCTTGCTTGTTTAGATAACAACAGGGCATCAAGTGTTTTGTCACTGTTCATGGTTGGTGTTCAGAACTTTGGAATGCCATCCAGAGTGAGATGTGATCATGGACTAGAAAACACTGGTGTTGCCCGTTTCATGCTTGACAGCAGGGGTGTCGAACTCCAGGCCTCGAGGGCCGGTGTCCTGCAGGTTTTAGGTAACACCCTGAGTAAACACACCTGAATCAATTGATTAGTTCATTACCAGGCCTCTGGAGAAATTTAAGACAGGGTAGGTAATTTAGCCATTTGATTCAGCTGTGTTGGATCAAGGACACATCTAAATCCTGTAGGACACCGGCCCTCGAGGCCTGGAGTTTGACACCTGTGCTTTACAGGCAAGGACTGAACAGGCATAGTGTTATCACTGGCAGGTCAGTGCATAATCAAAGAATTGAGGGATTATGGGTAGAATTAAATCGAGTGGTCTCATATAATTTTGTTAATCTTTTCAATTTTATGGAGGAGCATGGTGTATTAGATTCACTTAATGAGGTCCATTTATTTTGTCTTCATTATATATATTTGCCATGTATTCAAAGAGCTGCCACAGAATTTCAGAACCAGTGGAATAACCATGGACTTTCAACACAAGGAGGGCAAACCCCTCTTCAGCTGTGGCAAAGTGGCATTGTCAACAATGCAGGAATACATAACCCAAATATGAATGGTATTTGTGAAAATGAATTTGGTATTGATGAATGCAGACCACTGCCAGAGCTGGAGACAAACAATAATGTCGTTGTTCCATCAATTAACATTTCCATCAGTGACGCCATGATGGTTACACTTCAACAGACCTTTGATCAATTTGAAGATGATGGCAATAACGGTATATATTTATTTTGCAACCTTGTTCATCTTCTTGAGAGACAATCCTAAAATATCAGTAAGGCCTCTGGAGAAATTTCATTTACTGTAATTGTGGTTGTGCAGCTTAAAAAGAATACAGTGCCAAGACTGTTGTTAGTTCAGTATTATTAGCAGTTTAGTCACAGCTTTAAATTTCAAGAATGGTACTATCAACCTTGCCATGCATGTTGATGGTTTGTATGTAATTTTAAAGAATTTATGAGTTGTATTATGTGAGTGTTTTGTGTTAAACCGTGTTTTGTTTTAAAACACCTTGTTAAAAGAAAAAAAATAAATTTGTGCAACCACATTTTATTGAGGTTTTTGGTCATCACAATCACCAGGTGTATTGTCTCGGAACAAGATGACTCAAACTGATAACATTAACATTATTACAGTCAGTAAATACATCAAACATGGATCACTGATCAAATAGAATAGAAGTGTCAGATAAACAATATTGAAGAACACCAGAGAATAAAAGCAACAAACAAGTACAAAGCTAGAAAAAAATAAATAAATCACAATGCACATAAATTAATGCAATGAAAAAAAAACTGAATTGAATTGAATTATGTTAGTCCTTATAACTATTGTATACTTGTAGAAAGGTACCCTGACAAGCAAAAAGACATGAAGCAAATGAACATTTGTTAAAAGGTCAATGCAAAAATGGAGCCTCCAATCACAAAATAGGTGGGTGAAATATGAAATATGGCAACATGAAGTAAATTCAGCTTAGTCTCAAGTGTGTTAGTTGGTGTTTTAGGTGGAACTTTTTTTTTGTTTGTTTGATTTCTGGGAAAGAAAAAAAATCTTAGAATTACTTAATCATTGACACTCATTTATTTAACTTAGTGCAAAGCTCAGATTAGCATACTAACCTGACCAGGAATTAAGCTATTCCAAAACCATGTGTATTACCTAATGCAAAGTCCATATTCCCCTGAAAGTCTTTGTAAGAGGTATGAAGTGGTAACTTTAAACAATTGATGCACGTGTTTGCAATGGGTAGTTTAGACATGGTTTGTGCATCAGGCTCTTGGTAAAGAAATTCAATAGACGGTTGTGAAGAGAAGCCAATTGGTGGAACAGTGTTGGCTCCAGTGGCGAAGGCAAGAATTGTCCCCAGCTTCTGCGTTCCGTCTTGATCTAAAGAAAAAGCAATACTGTCAAAAATGGCATTAAAGACAAAAAACACAGCAAGCATTTCTACTTTTAACTGATTCAATGAAATGATGCACTGCATTATAAATTGAACACACAATGCCTAAAACGCTACATTTACCTTCTGCATCTGTTAGGTAGTCTCTCTAGAAAAAAATGACAACTGCTTCAGCATGCCTTTTATTGCTCCCAGCTGGAGAAAGGCAGATGGTAAAGAGGCTGTCAAGAAGGTCAGCTGTAAGCACTGAAGGTGACCAGCACAGAAGGGTGCGAAAACTCTCTGGGTGAGCTTGGATTTTGTCCAGCACCTCAAGGGTCCGTAGTCCATCCTGAAATCTAAATGATAATCAGAATTACCTTTAAAATCACAAATCACATCAAAAATGAATGGATCCAAGAAATATAATCTACAACATATGAATTATATATACAATAATTTTTAACTTCAGGTTATTCACATCATCAAAAGTGTATATCCCAAATCTGCATTTTTCATGTGATGCTGGCACCTTTGGAGGCATGGTGTACCTACACATAAAGAAATGTCCCACAAAATTCCCAGAATAGAAGGCAATCAGCATGGGTTTGAGTTACTTATTGTACAATAATAAATACATACATACATACCTTTCAAATGGACCACGGACTTTGTGTATTACTTGAAACATGAGAATGTCTTCCAGCCTCCGCAGCGGCCTCAGGCAGCCAGCATTGGCTAAGTCAGTGGTTCCCAAACTTTTTTTGCTGGGTCCCCCTTTGTTTTACAAAAAAATGTTCGCCCCCACCCCCACCCCCACCCCACCCGCGCGTGCACGCACAGACACATCCTCCAACCACACACACCCATATTGCTCCATTGCGGTTTATTTCACACCTCCAACATTTAGTAAACAATTAAGCAAATACAGGTAATCTGCAATAAATTACAGGTAGTAAGAAAATAAACTAACTCTTTTACGCTACGTCTACACCTACACGGGTATTTTTGAAAACGCAGCTGTTTCGTCAACACGTAAACGGCGTTTCGAATCACCGAAAACTGCGATTTTTTAAAACTCCCTTTTTGCGTTTACGTGTGGACGAGGATTACAGAGTTCTTCACGCAACGACAAAGGCATGTGCCTTTTTTCACGTCACGCTGTGGGCCACGTTATTGTTTACATGAAATGAATTGCAGATAGAGACAAAATACTGTTAATCTGACTATCTTCAACTTTTACACGCTTACATATACACACGCAGTTACTGTCCCTCTATTTAGAAAGGCAGAGGCGTCATGTGTAGTTGTTTTTTTCCTGTGTAATAATTTTCAACATTGCTATCAATACATTTTTCAAAAAGTGCCTCTCTGTGCAAAATGGGTTTAAAAACATAAACAACTGTGGGATACTATTTGTCCGTGATTTGAACTGAGGGAACAAATCGTGGCAGGATCAGCCTGATATTATTTGTATCCCACTGTAACTTTACTGTATAAAGAGCTAACATCTCCAAAATGTCAGGAGTAGTCATTACAACAAGTGTTTGTGAACTAAAAATCAAGAATGTGGGATACTGTTTGTCCGTGATTTGAAGAGCCCAATGCGTGCTCCCGACGCAGGGAAAACCAATTCTGCAGGGAGACCTACTTTGGCACTTGTGCAGGTGAAACCAAAGGGAAGATATGCTTCACCATATTTTCTAGTCTTTGGCTTAGAATGAAGTTGGTTTGGAAACATATTCAGCTATGCTTCATCTCCTGCTTTGCGTTTCTGTGGGCGCCCCGTGCTAGCAGTGTCCAAGCGTTTTGCGCGCCCCCCCTGCAATGGCTCTGCGCCCCCCCTAGGGGGCGGGCCCCACACTTTGGGAAGGTCTGGGCTAAGTATTCCTGAAGTGGCTCAGTTGCTACTATCAGATCTTCAAAGGATTTACACTCTTTAACCTTCAAATAAAAAAAATTAAAAAATTAAAAATTAATGGCCCCCAATTAATACATGGAGTAGAACGAAATGCACACAATACTAAAACATTATCCAACAACTGACAAATCAGTTTTACCCTTTTAATTTTTTCATGCAGGTCACTATCGGCAACATCTTCTAAAACTGGTTTAGCCAAATCTGGGCCATCAACAAGGCAAGAGAAGAGTGTTGGGGACAGAAAGCCTGCTGGTGGACAACCTTGTATAAGGCTTACTGCAATGGCTCTGCCTGCAATGAAGTACCTGTCCTCCCTCATGGCTAGAAAAACATTACATGTAAATAGATGCATGAAAGCGCTTGACAAGAACTTCATAAAAAAAATATTGCATTACTCCAGGAATATCAGCCTAAAATCAATACATACCAGCACTATCAAGCGCCAAGTTCATTTTGCCTTCTTCACCCTCAAACATTGGAGACAGGGGCAAAGCTTTGATCAGAAGTCTTGGAAATTCTCTTCTTGGTCCACCCAAGTCAACAATCTCTTCAGGTACTCCCATATCATCAGAAAACCTGACAGAAATTGTGTGGCATGGATCATACAGGGAGTACAGAATTATTAGGCAAGTTGTATTTTTGAGGAATAATTTTATTATTGAACAACAACCATGTTCTCAATGAACCCAAAAAACTCATTAATATCAAAGCTGAATGTTTTTGGAAATAGTTTTTAGTTTGTTTTTAGTTTTAGCTATTTTAGGGGGATATCTGTGTGTGCAGGTGACTATTACTGTGCATAATTATTAGGCAACTTAACAAAAAACAAATATATACCCATTTCAATTATTTATTTTTACCAGTGAAACCAATATAACATCTCCACATTCACAAATATACATTTCTGACATTCAAAACAAAACAAAAACAAATCAGCGACCAATATAGCCACCTTTCTTTGCAAGGACACTCAAAAGCCTGCCATCCATGGATTCTGTCAGTGTTTTGATCTGTTCACCATCAACATTGCGTGCAGCAGCAACCACAGCCTCCCAGATACTGTTCAGAGAGGTGTACTGTTTTCCCTCCTTGTAAATCTCACATTTGATGATGGACCACAGGTTCTCAATGGGGTTCAGATCAGGTGAACAAGGAGGCCATGTCATTAGTTTTTCTTCTTTTATACCCTTTCTTGCCAGCCACGCTGTGGAGTACTTGGACGCGTGTGATGGAGCATTGTCCTGCATGAAAATCATGTTTTTCTTGAAGGATGCAGACTTCTTCCTGTACCACTGCTTGAAGAAGGTGTCTTCCAGAAACTGGCAGTAGGACTGGGAGTTGAGCTTGACTCCATCCTCAACCCGAAAAGGCCCCACAAGCTCATCTTTGATGATACCAGCCCAAACCAGTGCTCCACCTCCACCTTGCTGGCGTCTGAGTGGGACTGGAGCTCTCTGCCCTTTACCAATCCAGCCACGGGCCCATCCATCTGGCCCATCAAGACTCACTCTCATTTCATCAGTCCATAAAACCTTAGAGAAATCAGTCTTGAGATATTTCTTGGCCCAGTCTTGACGTTTCAGCTTGTGTGTCTTGTTCAGTGGTGGTCGCCTTTCAGCCTTTCTTACCTTGGCCATGTCTCTGAGTATTGAACACCTTGTGCTTTTGGGCACTCCAGTGATGTTGCAGCTCTGAAATATGGCCAAACTGGTGGCAAGTGGCATCTTGGCAGCTGCACGCTTGACTTTTCTCAGTTCATGGGCAGTTATTTTGCGCCTTGGTTTTTCCACACGCTTCTTGCGACCCTGTTGACTATTTTGAATGAAACGCTTGATTGTTCGATGATCACGCTTCAGAAGCTTTGCAATTTTAAGACTGCTGCATCCCTCTGCAAGATATCTCACTATTTTTGACTTTTCTGAGCCTGTCAAGTCCTTCTTTTGACCCATTTTGCCAAAGGAAAGGAAGTTGCCTAATAATTATGCACACCTGATATAGGGTGTTGATGTCATTAGACCACACCCTTCTCATTACAGAGATGCACATCACCTAATATGCTTAATTGGTAGTAGGCTTTCGAGCCTATACAGCTTGGAGTAAGACAACATGCATGAAGAGGATGATGTGGACAAAATACTCATTTGCCTAATAATTCTGCACTCCCTGTATGTCATTCGTTTAAAACCTCTAATTGCTCTATCCAGGACTGTTGATCTATTAATGTTGAACTTGCATTTCTTCTGTTGGTTTATTTTTGTAGACAGTTCCTCCAAAATATCTTTTGCTGATACCAAACAACTTGAAGTCCTGTAGGATTAAAACAAAAAAAGAAAAGAAAAAAATTGAAAAGAACATCAGTAAAAACATTCACATACAAGGGCTACAAGGATATACAAAGTTTTGTCAAAATCAGAATCAGCATACTTTATTAATCCCTAAGGGAAATCATCATAATCGTAAGAATAATGTACAATGGAGTATATTGCTCAGTGGCTTTTTATATTGTTTATATGTTTTGGAGAACTAGAAAGTACTAGAGCAAAGAAACATGATATTTTTGAGTTTCAATGCACAATAAGTAAATTTCATTGTCGGATTGGCTTTGTTAAAAATCCGCTGCCCAATCCAAATAAAATAAAATTTGCCAGCATTACAGCATTATCATTTGACTCTGGAGACATTATTCAAAAAACTGTTTTGTTAACAGCAAATATAAATATCATATATAAATATCTGAGGATGGATTACACACCTTCACAACACTGGTTACAGAATTGGATTGCAACAAATATGGTGTGTTTAATTGGCTACTGTAAAACATTTGTATTTGAAACTAACCTTTCGCTCTGCAGGCTTGTTCGTATAGCCTGGTTAAGTTCCTCATCATCAGAAGACATGTCAGATAGTGGAGTCATGATTGAAAGGTAGTTATCGTAGTTTACAGATTGACAGTGTGTTGATATAGAGGGTAATGCTGAACAATGATTCTCTGGATTCCTGGTCTGGTAGGGTGAGCTTGAGGTATTTTGGCACGTCAGGACCAGAACTGGATCACTTAAAGATGCAGATGATGAGGTAGAAGACTGACTAGTGGAAGGGTAGATTTCTAATGAAGACACTGGGAACTGGCTGAAGGAAATGTTTGTTGAAGCGCTGCTGTACTTGTGTGAGATACTACTTTCATGGGTCACGGCAGGAGTTTGCATTAATAATGTTCTATTACCAACTGATGAGGCAGGAGGTTGCGTAGGAGCAGAGATTGGTTGGAAGGCAGCTGTTGAACTGGCAGGGTTCAGCAAACATGTTCCAATAACTTTTTTAAAGCTAATGTTGTTTTCCTCTTTGAATCAGACTTAAACCAGTAGTAACAGAAGTAAACTTTATACAAATGTCAAAACAGTATGCCAAAAATGGAGTGTTCAAGAAAGGATAACTGCTTTGGTTCTTTTAGTTTAGTTTACTGATTCATGTCTACCTGTTCTCTGACTTAAATCGTTATGTAAAGCTTTGAAATGCATAGATATCGAAAAGACTACTGACAAAAGCTGTGTCTCATTAGGTTTCGACTGCCAGCACAACCTACCTTCCCATATGGAAAAGATATATATAAATCTTATAAAGTTTGTATCTGTCTTGTGTAAAACTTGTATGAAAAGCATACAAGAGTGAAAAGAGATATAAGATCCCTTGAAAAATTATATAATGAAACTTGTATGTTTTGGATACTTGCTAAAACAATATATGAAAGTAATGAGAAAGTGGCCACTTTCATGAGTAAATCATGTAAGTTTTTACTATTTCTTTTCCATATGGGTTACATCAACAGAGATTTTTTCTCCAAAGGCGTCCCTTATTTGTTCAGAGACAGTTTTCTGGTCCCAGGATTTTTGGAATTCAAATCTATTCAATATATGCCCTTGTTCATGTAAATGTTGTTTTGTGCGATGCTTGACAACAACACTACTTGATGGCCGTGGAAGAAGGATGACATCTATGTTGAAAGTATCATGATAATGTGTCTTGGCCCTATAAAACAAAACAGAAACTATATTCAGATTTATGTATCCTTTGTTTTATTTACCTACACTTAGACACTATCAGTTCCTTAAGAAAGTTGCTAATGTCACTTGGTAGTGACCAGCTTACACATTAAACTGTTGTAGCTTTTATAAATAAAATAAAATGTTACTGAGGTCACAGTTCATATTAAAAAAAAAAAGTAGCACAGCTAGCCTTTTAGCCCACTTGAATATGTTTAAAGTTGCTCATGTATGTAAGAGTTGAGTATAATAGCAAACACAAATAACAGAAATATAATTTGAAAGAAAAAAATGCATAAAGTAATAGCATGCTTATAAATTGCCTTTGAAAAACATGGAAAATGTACGTAAAATAGAAAATGTTGGGGCTTGACCATCTTAATTCACTGAAGCTTGAATAGATAGATAGATAGATAGATAGATAGATAGATAGATAGATAGATAGATAGATAGATAGATAGATAGATAGATAGATAGATAGATAGATAGATAGATAGATAGAGATACATACATACATACATACAAGAAATGTTTATCGTTTAAACTTTCATGCCTGCAGAAAAATATTCTGTAACTTCAGTAATTTTCAGTAACTTTGTGAGCACTGGCTTATTTTCCAGCAAAGATCTGAATTTGAACATGTGGCCTGAAAGAGTTCATCTCAACTCTGTTGAGGTAGAAATTGTGACACCTTGTGGACAAATACTAATAGTGCAGGTTAATGTTTTACAAATGCTTTACACATGCAATTCTATTAGCATTGCATTCCATATAAATGTTACAAATAATATTTCAGTGTGTGCTGGTTATTACAATAATTGTTTATATTCATCATTTCTATAAACATATCATATCTTAACAGTATTTCCTGAAAACCCTAGCTTGTCCGGTCATTTTCGAATAACATTTAAATTTACTGTAAGGGATTAAACAGCAGTGGGGAATACATTTCATCACAATAGATGTCTCTCTGAAAGTGCTGTAAATAGGTTTAAGTATGTAATTCACCCACTGTTAACTTCCTCAATGCCTTTAACCAACACAGAGAAGAGCAGCTACTCCAACAGACGTTTATTATCATATTAGGAATTTTACTTCTTTTAATTCAAGACTGCCTGAAGAAGTTCTACCATTAATTTATGCTTCAATCTTAAATATGATCAACCCATCTCTAATAATTGACTATGTAACATAGGCCTTCAAGCTGGCTGTAGTTAAACCGTTACTTAAAAAGCCATTTCTAGAGCCAGTGGTCTTAGGTAATTATAGGCCGATCTCCAACCTTCCTTTCATATTAAAAATCCTTGAAAGAGTAGTTGTTAAACGTCTTGATGCATTCTCAATCATCCAGGAAAGTAAATCTCCAAAAGTTGAATCTGTTCATCTGGACGTAGCGTTTTGTGGGAGAAACGTTTCGTCACTCATCCAAGTGACTTCTTCAGTCTCAGCTGAGTAGTTGTTAAACAGCTAACTGATCATTTGCAGAAGAATGGCTTATAAGAGTTTCAGTCAGGTTTCAGAGCTCATCACAGAAACAGCTTTAGTGAAGGTTACAAATGATCTTCTAATGGCCTCTGACAGTGGACTCATTTTTTTTTTTTTTGTTCATTTCAGGCACAACAAAATACATATATTGAACATAAAGTGCACAAAACAAAAAACAAAAATTACCTGAAAAGGAGTGGGACGAAGAAAACTTATTAAATCCCACCCCTATACTCACTCATAAACAAAAAAAACAATAAGCTTCCCGCAGCTACGCCCATCGTTGTAAACCAAACAAACTCTGTGCTTGTCCTTCTAGACCTCAGTGCAGCGTTCAATACTGTTGACTATAATATCCTATTAGAGCGATTAGAGCAAACTGTAGATATTACAGGTACTAGGCTGCAGTTATTTGAATCATATCTTTCTAATGGATTCCAATTTGTTCATGTAAATGGAGAGTCCTCTTCACACACTAAGATTAATTATGGAGTTCCGCAAGGTTCAGTGCTAGGAACAATTCACTTTAGATTATATATGGTTCCCTTAGGCATCATCAACAGTATCACCTCTAATTTTCAAATCAAATCAAATCAAATCACCTTTATTGTCACGTCACATGTGCAGGTACACTGGTACAGTACATGCGAGTGAAATTCTTGTGTGCAAGCTTCACAAGCAACAGAGTTGTGCAAAATACAATAACGTGCAACAAGCAAAATATAAAAATGGTTAATCTAAAAAGTAATAAATATATGTACCATATATAAAGGTATATACATTACTGAATGTGTATACTAAATATGTTTTTCTACGTGTGTGTGTGTGTGTGTGTGTGTGTGTGTGTGAGAGTGTGTATATACATGTTTTACAAATGAAATAGAGTAAACAATAAAATAAGATATATAAAATATAAAATGTACAGAGGTTGGTATGTGCAAAACAGTGGCATTAATGTACAGTATGGAGTGCATAATGTTGAAGTTCCAGTAGTGCGGGTGAGGTGTCTATGACGTGTTCAGCAGTCTGATGGCCTGATGGAAAAAGCTGTCTCTCAGTCTGCTGGTTCGGGACCGGATGCTGCAGAACCTCCTTCCTGATGGAAGTAGTCTGAAGAGTTTATGGCTGGGGTGACTGGAGTCCTTGATGATCCTCCCCGCTTTCCTCAGGCACCGCTTCCTGTAGATGTCTTGGAGGGAGGGAAGCTCACCTCCAATTATCCGTTCAGCACACCGCACTTGTGCTGAACTTCTGCTTCTAACTTCAGATAAAGCTGAAGTTATTGTACTAGGCCCTCAAAAACTTAGAAATATGGTATCTAACCAGATTCTTACTCTGGATGGCATTACCTTGGCCTCCAGTAACACTGTGAGGAACCTTGGAGTCATTTCTAACCAGGATATGTCCTTCAACGCACATATTAAACAAATATGTAGGACTGCTTTCTTGCATTTGCACAGTAATATCCTGTCTCAGAGTGACGCTGAAAACAAGTTGATGCATTTATTACTTCTAGGCTGTAATTCATTTTTATATTAAATCAGCAATCTAGACATATATATATATATATGTATGTATATATATATATATATATATATATATATATATATATATATATATATATATATATATATATATATATATAGATATTAGCGGTGCAACGATATTGAACCACTCGATACAGTGCTTTCGGTTCGGCACGCATATGTATCGAACAACACAAATTTGTAATTTATTTTATCAACTTTTCTTCTGACGATGCTGTTCAGTGTTGAGAGCTCAGTGGATCTGCGTCGACTACTCCGCCTAGGCTGCACTGTCGAGCGCAGATCCACTGAGCGCAGCGCAAGCTAGCAAGACAGAAGCTAAGCTCGCGTGCAACATGGCAAATTGAACCTCCCCACCCTCATTCAGATCTGGCCTTTGGAACTATTTTGGTCTTCATGTGAAGTATGACCCTGAAGGTAAGCGCGTCATGGACAAAAGTAAAACAGTATGTCGGATGTGCCACGCAATGCTCAATTACATGGGTGGGAACTACTGCGTTAGCGCAGTTTGCTCGTTAACGTGTTGACGCCGTCCAGCCCCACGCACGGGGCAATCCGCGGTAGCTCGTTAACAGAGATTTGCCGTGTTGTGGCATTAACGTCATTTCAGATTAACGCTGGCAGCACTAGTGGGAACACAATGAATATGACTGCACATTTACACCGACATCATCCCAGTGCAAAGACAAGTGGAAGCAGACAAAAACAACAAGCACCCATGCTACAAGCTTTACCTGAGTCATTTAGACAGCCGTTAGCACATGATTCTCCTTATTGGGACCTGATATGTTTAATATGCTGCTGAGAATATACCCCAGAAGAAGTGTATAGTATAGCTTTTATTTTGGAAAGAGCCATTTCTCTGTAATAAACTCTCTTTTCCAAAGACGAGTGATTTCTCAATCACATAGATTTATTTTTTTATTACTTTGTTGTTTCAGCAACATTAAATTTAAAAACTGTAGTTTTGAGTAGGGATGCAACGATACCAATTTTTTCAAACCGATCCGATACCGATACTTGGATCTGAGTACTTGCCGATACCGAGTACAAAAACCGATACTTCTGCCACACACAAGTTAAACTTAACCGGTAGTAAAGAAACGACCCCACACAACTCTTTAACACAAACGAAACGTTTACTGAACGTAAGGGCAGAGACAAATACTGTACAACACATCCCTTTTTTAAACTCAAATGATATTCCAATTCCTTAACCAAATGAAATACACTGTATAAATGAAATAATTCCCTTTCAAATTATATTAAACAACCCAACTTATGTTATCACCTTTTGGTAAGTGACTCACTAATATACACTCCAAAACACATTATATAAATCCACTAAACATACAATATTCACACATGGGCCCCACACACACTCACATTCACACTTGTTGCAGGCCTGTTTGCTGCTCACGCCGGACGATGGAGAAAAATCCTCTTCTCCCCAGTAAGAGCACAAAAGTCTGACTTACAGTTCCGTTGCTCGGTAGGTCGCCATTCACCAGTCCCACACTAAATCCACTCCCTGCGGACCGATGCTGTCTCTGCTACAGCGCGTTAGCCAGTCACTGTCCAGCTCTCCGACAGTCCATAGCAGCTGCCTCCGTGGCGCAGCCAAGCAGTCCGGGCTAGCCTTTAGCCTCGGCGGTCATGGCTGGAAACACAGTTTTCCACGGACGGTGGTGCGCGACCGTTGAAACAAAAAAAGTCACTTCACCCACACTCTGTTGCGAAGCTCTCACACAGTTAGCTTTCTAGTCACACACTCTTTTGTGCAAGTTAACCTCAGTAAAACTAGCCGAGTCTCTCACTTTGGTTCAGCTAACCTCGTGCATCTCTCCATGCCGTTCTCTTCTGTGAACTGTGAACACCTTATGTGGCGTTCAAGTCCATGGGAATTATGAGTATCTACTACCAAATTCCCATCCGGGCTACATTAGTATCGGTTCATGGTATCGGTTGACTTTTACGAGTACGAGTACGCACACATTTTACAGTATCGGCACCGATACCCGATACCAGTATCGGGATCGGTGCATCCCTACTTTTGAGTTAAAATATATATTTATGATTTTAATAAATGACAAATTAAAAAAGCATGAACATTTTTTTGTATCGAAAAAATATCGAACCGTGACACCAAAGTATCGAACCAAACCGAACCTTGAATTTTGTGTATCGTTGCACCCCTAATATATATATATATATTCATGTTGCCATAGTAACTTTAAAACTTCAATTCATACTTAGTAAATACACAAAGCATTACAACAAACTGCATGTTTCTTCATTGTGTTAAACATGTCACTTATAATTGGATCTAAATTCCAGTTCCTCTTTACACATACTGACGTTTGATAACAAGAATAAGACGAAACTACAGTCACACAAGAGCTCAAGTGTTTTGCTATGTAGAAGATGTGTCATCTGATTTTTTTTTTCTTCAGTTTAATAACTGTACATAGTCAATGCATAAATTTAGTCACAGTTTCTATAATAAATTTCAATTGTTCTTACTACTTTAGTTCTGAAGGCTGATGAAGAAAAACATGAGATCATTGAGAGTTTTGCTACAGATAATCCTGTAGCTATGTGAGAACTTTCAGTTATACCTCTTGGTTCGTGAACCAAACCACAGACTGACTTTCAAAAAGCCACAAAATTTTATTCATTCATGTTCATGTTTGGTCACAGAAGCACAAACTTCTTAACATGCAGCCAAAATCTTGTCTCTCCATGTTTTTTATGTTTTTTATACTGTACATACATTATACTGTATATTGTATAATGTGGAAATGCTTCTTCTGTGTATTTGGTGAGATTATTTCGCAATTATTTCACCTAAAAATGTGAGATTGTGGTGCTAAAATATGGTGAAACATAAAGATACAGATCAAACTGGTGGATTTCACAATATATTTGATTATTTTACTGTTGAGCCTTGTCCTCAATGACTTTACATTGTCTTATACAATGTCAATACAAATATTCATAGCAGTGAATTATTTTGATAAAGAAAAAGTAACTTTTTTCAACTAAAAACAACGAGCATACAAATAAATGGCTCTACTTTTATTTATTACAGTCTTACTCAATAATAAACTGACATGCAAATTATTAAGCAGAGAAATATACTCTAAATCAATGCAGTCAGAAACTGTTCTTCTGTGCTTCTGTCTATTAGGATACAACTATGAGGTTTATCAGTATTTCAGACTTTTTAATCACAGGCGCTTTCTAAAACAGGTGAGGTTTATCTGTGGACAGTCTGTGAGGCTGAGTGTTTAGAAAAGGAAACTTTTCTCCTGACTGTAGTCATGAAATAAGCCATTTTACGCACACAAAAAAAAATAAAATTCACATGTAAATTTGTGTACTAAGTCCTATTTTTAAGTTCACTACAGTCACACAAGAGCTAAAGTGTTTTGCTATGTAGAAGATGTACATATATATACATATATACATATATATATATATATATATATATATATATATATATATATATATATATATATATATACACACATATATCCCCAGGTACTTGTAACTGTCCTCTATGTCTGCAATGTTGCCTTCTGGTAGTTCAATCCCCTCAGTTCTGACTACCTTCCCTCTCTTTGTTATCATCCAACTACACTTCTCCAGCCCGAATGACATCCCGATGTCATTGCTGTATATCCTGGTAGTGTGGATCAGTGAATCGATGTCTCGTTCACTCTTGGCATACAGCTTGATGTCATCCATGTACAGGAGGTGGCTGACAACTGCTCCGTTCCGTAGTCGGTATCCGTATGTATATATACATATATATATATACATACGTATATATAGAATAGAATAGAATAGAATAGAATAGAATAGAATTCAACTTTATTGTCATTGCACATGCACAGGTACAGGGCAACGAAATGCAGTTTGCATCCATCCAGAAGTGCTTTAGTGATATAGATATATTACAATATATATTAGCAATAATATAGATATGCAAGTATATTACAGAAATGGGTCTATTGTGGTAAGTTATAATGTACACGGTATGAAGTATGTTGTGAATATTCTATAACTATAGGTATGTACAGGCTGTAGTGAGTACAAGCTATGTACAGGATATGAACAGGATATAAATATGAAAAACTATACAGAATATGAAATAAATAACTTTACAGAAATATGAGATATACAGTTATACAGAAATGGGAACTATGCAAGTTGTAAACAGTTGTAAGGTTAAAAATTATTGTATGTACAGAATGATTATTTACACAGAGCTATACAGTAGTGCAGTTAAGATAAGTGAGGGTGTGGATAATTTCTACAGAGGCTGTCAGATGTCAGGAGGCAGAGTTCAGGAGTCTGACAGCTGTGGGGAAGAAGCTGTTCCGGTACCTGGTGGTCTTAGTCCGGAGGCTCCTGTAGCGCCTCCCAGAGGGCAGGAGGGTGAAGAGTCCATGTGATGGGTGACTGGGGTCTCTGATGATTTTCCCAGCCCTTTTCAGACACCGCTTCCTGTAGATGTCTTTTATGGCAGGAAGTGGTGCTCCGGCGATGCGCTGGGCAGTTTTCACGACCCTCTGCAACGCCTTCCGGTCCGAGGCAGAGCAGTTCCGTACCAGACTGTTATACAGTTGGTCAGGATGCTCTCGATGGTGCAGCGATAGAAGTTCACCAGGATGTCTGAGGACAGGTGGTTCTTCCTCAGAGTCCTCAAGAAGAAGAGGCGCTGGTGAGCCTTCTTGACCAGCTTGGAGCAGTTGGTCGTCCAGGTGAGATCCTCGGAGATGTGGACTCCCAGGAACTTGAAGCTGCTCACACGCCCACAGCCGTCCCCTTAATGTGGATGGGTGGATGTGGGTCAGCATTCCTCCTGTAGTCCACGATGAGCTCCTTGGTCTTCTCGGTGTTAAGCAGCAGGTTGTTTGTGTCGCACCACTCAGCCAGACGATCCACCTCCTCCTGTAGGCGGCCTCATCGTTGTCACTGATGAGGCCAATCACCGTGGTGTCATCTGCAAACTTAATGATGGTGTTGGAACCATCAGCAGGTCTGCAGTCGTGGGTGAAGAGGGAGTAGAGGAAAGGGCTCATCACACAGCCTTGTGGTACACCGGTGTTCATTGTGATTGTAGATGAGCAGTGGTTATCCAGCCGGACATGTTGGGGGCGGTTGGTCAGGAAGTCCAGTAACCATTTGCAGATGAGGGAACTGATGCCCAGGTCTGTCAGTTTCCTGATGAGTTGTGAGGGTGGATTGTATTGAACGCTGAACTGAAGTCTATAAACAGCATTCTGGCGTAGGTGTTGTTGTTGTCCAGGTGTGAGAGGACAGAGTGCAGTGCGATGGAGACTGCATCCTCTGTGCTCCTGTTCTGGCGGTATGCTAATTGGTGGGGGTCCAGGGTGGGGGGAAGACAGGATTTGAAGTGTGCTAGGACCAGCTGCTCTAAGCACTTAGTGATGATGGGGGTGAGTGCTACTGGGCGGTAGTCATTGAGGCAAGATGGGTTGGAGTTTTTGGGTATCGGGACGATGGAGGTGGATTTGAAGCAGGCCGGTACCACAGCGTGGGCCAAGGACAGGTTGAATATGTCTGTCAGCACTCCTGCAAGCTCCCCAGAACACGCTCTGAGAACACGCCCGAGGATGCCATCAGGACCTGCAGCCTTGTGGACATTGATCCTGCTCAGCACCGCTCCTACATCGGTGGGGGAGAGAGTCAGAGGTTGGTGGTCTGGCGTCACATCTGCTTTGGTTGTGGTTGTGGGGTTCCCTCGCTCAAAACGAGCGTAAAAGTTGTTGAGCTCGTTGAGGAAGGAGACATCAGAGGATGCGGGGGAGGGTTTGGTGGTCCTGTAGTCTGTGATGGTCTGGAGTCCTTGCCACATGCGTCGGGAGTTGGAGTTGGAGAAGTGTTCTTCTACCTTCTTTTTGTAATGGTGTTTGGCTTTTTTGATGCCCTTCTTTAGATTAGACCTGGCTGTACTGTAGGCGTGTGCATCTCCTGGCCTAAAGGCAGTGTTGCGGGCCTTCAGGAGGAGACGAACATCCCGGTTCATCCAAGGCTTCTGGTTGGGGTACATGGTGATCCGTTTCTGGGTGGTGACACTGTCTGTGGTTTTGGAGATGTAATCCAGTACAGATGAGGCATACTGGTCCAGGTCTGTGTTGGTGAACATATTCCAGTCTGTGTTTTTAAATCTGTCCTGGAGCACTGCGTCTGTCCCCTCTGGCCACACTTTAATTGTCCTCACAGCAGGTTTCACACGTTGGATGAGTGGTGAATACCGAAGTGTGAGGAACAGGGAGAGATGGTCCGATTGTCCAATGTGGGGGAGGGGTGTTGCTTTGTAGGCTCCAGCCAGGTTGGAATAAACATGGTCTAAAGTCTTGTCTCCTCTGGTGTGGCAGGAGACATGTTGGTGGAATCTGGGGAGGACTGTCTTTAAGTTGGTGTGGTTGAAGTCGCCAGCAACAATAAAAGCAGCCTCGGGGTGTTTATTCTGGTGTTTGTTAATGGCTGCAGAAAGTTCTTTCATGGCCAACCTAGCATTAGCGTCAAGGGGTATATACACGGCAGTGAGTATGATCGAAGTGAGTTCTCTGGGGAGATAATAAGGTCTGCATTTGACCATTAAAAACTCCGCATTAGGTGAGCAGTGACTCTCAGTAGTAGTGGAGTTCATGCACCAAGCATTGTTAATATAAATGCACAAACCTCCACCTCTGGTCTTGCCGGAGTCATCTGCTAGCCTGTCGGCTCGGTGTGTGTGGCGTCCCTGCTAACTCGATAGCATTGTCCGGCAGCTGTTGTTCAACCATGTTTCGTGAAAACATGACATTTGAGTCCATAATCCGTCTGTTGTTAGTGATGGAGAGCCGTATCTCATCCATTTTGTTTGCCAGAGAACGGACATTGGCGAGGAAAATACTGGGTAAAGGCAGCCGGTGTGGTGTTAGCTTTAGCTTAGCCTGTAGCCCTCCGCGCCTACCTCGCCTTTGTTTACGATCTCGGCGTCGTCTGCGTGCACTTCCGCCCAGCCGGGGAGAGTGGGCAGCCTCCGGTGTTCTGGAGATCTCTGGGATGAGTTGGAGATCGGCGATAAAACTGTTGGAGTTATGAGTCCAGATGTCCAGAAGCTCTTGTCTGCTGTAGGTCAGCAACGCACAGCAATTCTGGACGAATAATCCGGTTAAGTAGATAAAAAACCACTAAATAGCAGATTCTGGAGAGACACTGAGCCTCGCGTTGTTCACGCGCCGCCATCTTGGTCAAGAGATGTGTATATATACGTATGTATGTATATATACATATATATATATACATACATACGTATATATACGTGTATATATAGGCGGGCCCGGGTCTCCTCCGCACCTGCCTCAAGCTTTGGGGGGGAGGGCTATGGCTCTCCACACCCTCCACACATGGAGAAAACTTTTGAACTTAATCGCGCTCATGCACACAGGTGTACACACGGGTGCTCACATACACAAACTATGTCTTCCTTGGCTGCGACCATAAAACATATTGTGCACTGTCGGTCCTGTGTGCTGCTCAATAACATTCAATATTTAGTATTTACTGTTAGTTGCACATATCTAGGTTGTTGTCTCTATATTGTGTTGTTCTCTTGTTGTTTGTTTTCTCTTTTCTTCTTTTAACCGGTGATCCAACAGATTTTCTCAGTGTCTTCTTTCACTGTTCCCCCTTCCCCTCTGTTTTCTTTCTCCCTTTCTTTCTTTCTCTTTCTCCCTTTCTGTATAATTGTCTGTCCAATTTGTAATAACTTAAAATAAAATAAAATAAATAAACAATGATAATATAGATTAATCAAGTAGAACAATATGGCATTGGCATATTTTCTCCACTTGAAAAAATAAATCCATTGGGCATCTTTCCTGGCCTTCAGACAACTTTTCAGACAATTCTGATTGAACCGAACGGGACAGGCGAAAAAAAACCAAAGAACTGATCATTGTGGATTAATAGTTGAGACAGTGATAACTGTGATAACTGTTGTAACTGTGAACCGAATGTAAAGAGGTATAATAAGATGTAACTAGAGTGCAGATTAAAAATAGTTTGATGAGTTTAATAAAATCATTAATGTTGGGTTGTTGAGAGAGCACAAATCAGATATTTTGACGTAAAGCAAGTAAATCAGTAAAACTGGAAGACAGAGGATGGAAAACATGCAAAAAATCAATTACTGAGCAGAACTGTTGGTGTGAAAATCAAATGTTCATCATTACGTCACAAATATATTTGCGTACATTTAAGTTAATGAACCTGCTTTATATACAACAACATGAGTGGACATTACACTTGTTCGTTTTTATATATCGCTACTTCACAGAGTCCCAGCTGTAGATGTTCTGTGGTGAGGAAAAAAGGGGTTTATGTTTAAGTTGGAAGGAATGAAGAATCCAGCTCTGAGCTCAGGTGACTGAGGAAATGCTGGGTGCATGCATGAGAAGCTGGTGGATATCAGCTTTAAGGATGTGTGAGGGGTCACTGGCTGCCCCTCGTGCCTGTCCCACCTGTGACTTCCTGTTGAAGAACAATAAAGTTTATTGTAAAAACAAACATCATCTGCCCTTGATGTAAAGTGAAGTTCTGTTTTGTGTAACTGATTCTTTACAGAGAGTGTAAAGTTACCTGTATCCTTACAGGCTTTGTTTAGAAGGTGCAGACAGACTCTGCATCTGTGTGGAGGAGAAAATCATCTTGTTTTACTTTCATTTAAACATCTGGTCTCAGACATAAACACATCTTATCATTTGTAATTTGTTCTGTGTTGTAAAGATTTTTTGTGTAAAACATGTGAAGCTGAAACCCTTCTCTATCTTCTTCTGTATCATTAATACTTTTTCCCTTTTTTGGTGTTCATTACCTTCACCCTGGATACTTGAAGCTATGGTGTGTTTTGTACTGCGATGCTGTTGCTCGACTAAATGAAACTGACTGTCAGACAGAGATGAGCTCATGCTTTGTTCAGTTTAATCAGAAATGCTCAGATGTATAATATTGAAGGAAGTAATTAAAGTAAAATACAGTTTTATTATCCACTTGCCTTTGGTGCAGACTAATATGAGATTTTTAATGCAGTGGCACTCTGAGATCACTACAATGTGTTGTCAGATATATCTGACAATATGAGTTATTCAAACAGTGATACTAATAGTGCCTGTAATAGATTACTTTGGCTTGTAAATACAGTAAATATCTAGCTTGCAAAGAATGATAAATATGTTTTTATTTTTTGTTTGGTGTTTAACTGTTTTTGCCATCTCACTAAATACACTATATACCATGATTGAATTAAGAAGAAAAGAATGAAATAATAGATTTACATACATCGTTTTTGCAATTCATGTTAAACAAATATACCTCAGGCATATAGAAGGTGTAAGAAAACTTTCCAAATGATGGCAAGAACATTACTTCAGAGTAAAAACATGACAAAACTCTATAGTTTTTCGCATAGATGGACAATATCATTAAGTTTACGAAGCAGACAAACTTTCACTAAATTCTGAATGCCCTTTGATGTGTATAAGATTCAACTCTGGTGATGTGTAGTGGTAGTATGTAGTAGCTAATTTTGGTAACTGAATAACTAAACTCCATGTTGACCTATAATTACATGCAACATAATGAAATAACACATTTGAGTACAAACACTGAATGAAAATATTGTGACTGTACCTGCAGCTCACATCTTCACATTAATGTAATAAGCATTCCCCTCTGGTTCATGATAGTCCCCTGTTAACATGATCAAATGAATCCACAAAAAAATATTCAATACTTAAAAATCACTCTGTGATCACTGTTCAAAGATCTTTAAAGTCAGTAAGAGAGGAGGTGACATTCTCATATTCATCTGCTCCTGAAATGTTCATATTTTTATTTACAGGATTGTAAAAACATGTCGCATTGAATTTGTTTAATTAAATCAAAAATAAATTTCATCTCTAACTGCTCTGTGCTTTTCAGCACATATACTGTACCATTTCTGTTTTTGACTTGTTCGATTGATTCATAGAAGTTGGCAGTACCTAAAGAAAAAAACAAGCCAGGCTCACATTAATCATTTTGTTACAGTTACACTAAAGATAAGAGCAAAAACAGAAACACTGTGTGAGTCAAAACCAGGACTGTAAGATCTTTAAATGTTCTTTGAAAAACTGCTGAACACAAACTGAACCTGATAAATGTTTGTGTTAATGGAGGTTTAATAAAAGTCAATAACCATCCATCCATTCGCTCCCACTTTTCAGGGTCACGGGGGCGCTGGAGCCTATCCCAGCTGTCATAGGGCGAGAGGCAGGCTACACCCTGGACAGGTCGCCAGTCTGTCGCAGGGCTCACACACAGAGACAGACAACCATTCGCACTCACATTCACACCTGTTGGCAATTTAGATCGATCAATTAGCCTATCCCCACTAAAAGTCAATATTAATAATGATAATAAAGATCAGTTTAAATGCTGACCATGTTGAAGAGAGCCGTACTCATGAGTTTCATTCTGGTTGACTCCATGATTTGTGGAGGAGCCCGGACTGTGACTCTCAGACTGGATCGACCTAAAACATGAAATACACACAATAAACTCAAAAGTAACTGATGTTTGTTTAAAATAATAATAAAAAGTATTTTACCAACCTGGTGAAGCAGGAATCTGTGAAAGAGACAAATGTTATTACACGTTTGTCATGTATAAATTGTTCCACTGAGATCAGGATACATGTATATGTGTGAATAATTAAAGTGTATGTAGTAAATAAACTCTCTAATACAGCATGAAAAGAAGAGGCTCTTACACTTGGACTGTCTGCAGAGATACAACAAGAGCAGGAGAATAATAATGAGAGAGACTCCACAAACCAGTCCAACAATCAGCCACACAGGAGATGAAGAGCTGTCAGCTCCTGACACAGCTGCTGTTATGACTAATGACAATTAAGTATTAATAAAATATAATTATATTGGATATTTTACAAAGGTTCTCACAAAATAGATCCAGGTGACTTCAAAAGTTAAAAGAGACAATCTAATGTTCCTTAAAATAATGAAAATTATTTACAGAAATTGTCTAAGGAGCTTGGAAGGAAAAGCGTCTGGACTTCTTTAAGTTAGCACTTAGCATTTAGTGTATGCTGTACAGTACAGAGGGGAATGCTCACACCTCTACATTTGAAAGCCCAAACAGCCACTTCATAAATGCATGGCACAACATACAAGAGCCACCACTACAGGACAAGACTCAGCGGTCCATCTGCATCCAAAGGACAAAGGTCACTTATTCGAGGAATGCCCATGTTCACATTTTGGACAGAGACATCAGATGGTTTGAAAGAGGAGTGGAAGAAGCCATCTATGTCCACTGTCAATGGCCATCTTTGAACAGCCGCCTATAATCCAGTTTTGAGATCCCTTCTCAGATGCCTTAAAGCCCACTCACATCCTCAGCCATTTGACCTCAGGAAATCACATGGGGCTAGGTTTTTCAATCAGTTCACCCGATTGTGACCTACACCCGTTTTCAAACTTTGGCTCATGTGATTAGGTAGAGGATCAATAGAGGGTCCATGTCCCTCTTGGGGGGGACACTCCCACAGGGCTTAAATCTGGGATTCTCCACCATTTGACCCTAGAACTGAAGAAGCTTCCAGACGCTTTTCTTTCCAAGCTCCTTAGACTACGATGACCTGAATAACTGAGAACCTTCACAGACATTTACAGAAACACATCAAATGTTTTGATCCTGCTCACCTTTAACTGACATCCAGCTCTGTGCTGTCTCTCTTCCTGAGTACTGACACTTGTAGAAACCTTCATCAGACTTTGACACTGCAGAGATGTTCAGCTCCCCTCGGGTATCATTTTGAATAAGTTTGTCATTGTGATAGAAAAACACATTGGAAAGTATTTTTGGTCTTCTCGAACTGCAGCTCAGACTAACAGAAGCTCCCTCAGTCACAGGATGAACAGGACTCACCAGGATAGGATCATAATAGTTATAAAAATTAGAATAATCTGTGAAAAGAAAACACAATTTATTCAGTCAGATGATGTTTATAGGTGACTGCTGTAGTAGTGACATGCTGTTTCAGAATAGCTGCAGGAGAAGAGGTGGGGGAGGGTATTTCATGGAGCTGTGCACAGTGCAAGTAAAATAAAGAAAGTTTGCTGCTCTGAACTCCCTGGCTGGCTCTGCAGTGAGGAGAACTCACACACAGCACAACCTTTGATACAAATGCACATTTTTACATGATGATCTTTAAGAATAACACTTTGATGACAAACACATTGAGCTTTTTAGTGGTTTAAATAGAAGAGAGAAAGTATAAACAACTTTGTTGTCTGCAAATTTTGACAAATTGAATTATGAAAAGATCGAGTGAAATGAGACCAACAACCAAGAATACTTTGATACTGTGGTGCCTACAATTGTCTGAAATTCTCATTTTTGTTTTTATTTTCCACATAAAATTACTTCACATACAGCAAAGCTGGGACAAATTTTAATGTGATGTATAAATCATAAAACTCTAAGAAGAAATGTATAATAACATACTCTGTACAGTGAAGTTGACTGCACTGCTGAACTCTCCTGATCCAGACTCACACCAGAACACTCCAGTATATGACACTGATGTGTAAATTTTACAAGTGGATCCAGTCATTCTCAAACAGTTATAATAATATGAAGGGTTGCGCTGTAGAACAGTCATCACTCTCCACTCCGTGAAGTTTCCCTCACAGGTCAGTGAGACACGGTCATAAATGAAGTGTTGCACTCTGTCAGGACTCACTGTGAGAGACGCTCCTGAATGAACATCTGAAAACAACATGCAGTGAAGAGACAAAGCTCACAGAGACGTTAGGATTCAAAATATCACAGTAAAAATATTTGTTTTTGAGGGGGTTTTTTTGAAGATCAGCTATGTAAAAAGACTGTTTATTTGGTGAAACTGCATTTTTTTAGATTACACACATTATATTTTTAGTATCTTTATATTAGACTCACTGGTGCAAATTTAAAAGAAAAAAAAACAAGAAAAATCATATAAAATAAATATGTGAACAAATGTCTCCATCATATTTGTACCAAATCTTTGTTCTTGTTAAACCCAGAATAGCTACAAATAAATCTATGACCGAGATTTCTTAATACAACTTAAAATGTAGCGTAGTGGTGAATTTCTGTTCCAATCTTTGAGAACTAATTCTTCCACTTCTTAATGTGAGCTGTCCAGTTTTATTTCTGGGTTTTACATAAAAACACAGCTACCACATCATGATGTCACAGTCAAAAATCTATTTGCTGCTACAGCACATTTTTTTACATTTATACAGCTTTTCCAATTATAAGGGGATCACACTCCTCAGCCCCCCTGGGAAAATCTATACCAGGGTGCTAGAAAAGAGAGTCTGTCCATTACTTGAACCTCAAACAGGAGGAACAATGTGGTTTTTGTCTCGGTCAAAGAACACTGAACCAGCGCTTTACCCTCTCAAGGATAGTTGAGGGTGCATGTGAGTTTGCCCAACTAGTCTACATGTATTTTGTGGACTGGGAGAAGGTATTCACAAGGTAGTCACTCGGAGTGTCCTGTGGGAGGTGCTTCGGGAGTACTGGGTGTCTGGCCCATTGCTATGGGCCATTCAATCCTTATACAACCATTGCAAGTGTTTAGGCTGCGTAGCCAGCAATAAGTCGGACTCGATTCTGGTGAGTGTCGGACTCCACCAGGGCTGCACTTTGTCACTGATTCTGTTTGTAATTTTTAAGAACAGAATTTCGAGCTGTACCCAAGTGACAGAAGGCTTTCACTTGGGCAATCTCAGAATCTCATCTCTGCTTTTTGCAGATGGTGTGCTTCTGTTGGGTTCATCAGGTGGGAATGGAACAGCTCGCAGCCGAGTGTGAAGCAGTAGGAATGAGAATTCCTGCCCCAAGTAGGTGAGTTTAAGTATCTTGGGGTGTTGGGAGAAGGGAGCGGGAGATCGAGGTCCGTCATGGTGAAGAGAGAGCTGAGTTGAAAAGCGAAGCTCTGGGGGCAGACCCTGGACATGCTGGAGAGATTATATCTCTCAGCTGGCCTGGGAACGGCTTGGTGTTCCCCTGGACAATGGAGGAGGTGGCCGGGGAGAGGGAGGTCTGAGCTTCTCTGCTTAGTTTGCTGCCCCTGCAACCCGGCCCCAGATAAGTGGAAGAAGATGGATGGATATACAACTACTACACATAATTTCATTTTCACTGATGCAAATTAAATACAGCATGTACACTACTAATCAAAGGTTTTAGAACACACCAATTTTTCCCTTTTTAAAAAAAAGAAACTATTCAGTTTAATATCTAATTTTACTCTGAAATGAAAGCATAGACAAATAAGCAATTTGAGTTTTAAAAAAATG
This sequence comes from Oreochromis aureus, assembly GCF_013358895.1. Classification (NCBI taxonomy): domain Eukaryota; kingdom Metazoa; phylum Chordata; class Actinopteri; order Cichliformes; family Cichlidae; genus Oreochromis; species Oreochromis aureus. Next base: position 26,281,199 of record NC_052944.1, read on the forward strand.
CATGGAATTAATTTATAGACCAAAATGGATTCTAAACTTTTGACTCAAAGTAGCCACCTTTGGCAGTTACAACAGCTGAACACACCTGTCTCATTATTTCTACAATGGAAACCAAATATTCTTCAGAAAGTTCTTCCCATATCTGTTGCAGAAGTTCGCATAAATGTGTGGCACTTCTAGGTTGCTTTGCTTTCACTCTTCTTTCCAGTTCATCCCAAACCAGCTCATTGTATCAGGGTGCCTCTCACTCTGTACACCAACGCTGGCTCCACCAACGGCAACAGCCCCAGATGATCACACTTCCTCCTCCATGTTTGGCAGTTTATTCCTAACACTGTGGAACCATCCTTTCACCTACTTGACGGCATACAAAGATCCTGTGTGAGGAATGGAAGATTTCAAATTTTGATTCATCAGTCTATAATGCCTTCTTCCAGTCTTCATGGCCCAGCCAAGCCTCTTTGTCTTCTTCTCTTGCTGCAACTCGTCCTGTCAAACCTGCAGCTCAAATTCTGTGGTTCTGTGAGCAGCCTATCACGCAAACAGTTAACTCTCAAAAACTTGTCCTCTGATTCGGTTGTGGCTTTGGGTCAGTCAGACCTCTACCTGTCAGAGTTTGTTCCAGTTTCTGAGTGACTTTGGATGGTGAAGGAAACTGTACTCACTGACACCTTGACTTTCTTTGCAATTTCTCTGTAGGAAAGACCTACATTTTTAAGTGTTATGATGGTATGTCTCTCTTCCATTGCTAATTGCCTTTTTCTCACCATTTTTGCAGCAACACACTACTTTCTGCATTGCAGTACTGTTCAATTGATGCTCAGGGGGGTGTAGTGTGTGTGTTCCAACACTGCTTTTATGCAGACAGACAGGGGGTTGTAAGTAACCCAGAAAAGTTGAAACACCTGTAGCAATTAGTAGCACCAGCTTTCAAGTCTTGATCAGCCTCCATTGCTTCAGAACAGCTTTAAATTGTTAACCCATTTTGTGTTCCCTTTTTGTATATTTCTGAAATGTACATTTCAGTTTTGGGTAACCTTTTTTTTTTTTTTACCTCTGGCAGTTCACCACTTACCTCCTGTTTTCAACCTGGAAACAGTGTGTGACATACAACATAAAACAATGAATACAAAACCTACTAACTACACAACCGAACACAACACACTAAATAAACAATCCAAAGACAAATCTCTCACATCTTAAAACTCGCTGTCCATATCACTCTCTCTCTCTCTCACTCTCTCTCGCTGAGGGATGAGACTGCAATATGTTTAGTTTAGGCTCAAAGTGTCAATACTCGCTTATTTTAATAAACAACACTGTCATGTGCAAACCCATGGGACTAGAGGTGGCAAGAGATCTTTTCTTTTTTAAGTGTGTAGCTACTGCCACCCTCTTCTAAAGGGGGTGTAATTCATCATTTAAAATTTTTATTAGAATATTTTATTAGAAGAAGTCACTTAGATGAGTGACGAAACATTTGTCCCACTGACAATGCTAAGTCCAGTCAACTTTTTGGGACAATAAATCTACAGTACGGCATCAGAAGTTACATGAAAAGATGCAGATGAGCAGTTGCCTTAGCCTAATTTTTAAATCAGGCAGCTAGCTGACGGCTGATTAACATCCACCCACCCACTTTCTGTGGCACCAATACCTGGAACAAACAGGGGTTTGTCTACACAGGAGCATGGGGTGCACTAGATCATGTTTATTTCAAGGCCATCATAAAAAATTTCAGATGTAAAGTTAGACGATATAAAATATGGCATTAACTAAATTGTGTTAATATTTCAAAATCTTTAAAAAAAAGCTTTTTTCTCCACAGGCCCATTAAAATGTACACGGCCCAGTAAAACTAAGAGCCACTGACCTGGGGCTGTTAGGCTGGACACGGAATTATTATTAATATTAATTAACATCTACATCATCACAACATCTGATTTTAGCAGCATAAAATTTTATTAAAGCACAGGGAAAACTTCAGAACCCTGGTACGCTTGTTTTTCTCACACACACAAAACCACATAAAACACATACAACACATACACACGAGCACACATGAAATCTACTTCATCCTGGAGATAAAATACTTTCTTTTAATCCGTTTTTCTTCTAATTATTTCATAAAGCCACCCTCAACACAGTTCAATAATTTGCTGTAATGTTTCTGTCATAACTCTGTGATATTGTCTGTTTCACAGATTCCTTCTACAGTGAGATATTTTGCAGCAGGACCAAAACTAAAAACCTTTGAAGTATATTTTAAATGAACAATAACAGCAGCTGTTATTTGTGACGTCTTCTTCTAGCGTCCATCTGTAGTCAGTGTTTTTCTTGTATTTGTCAGAGCTGTTAACCTGCCTGCTGACATCTTTGTTTCTTTATTAACTATATTTGACTTTTTTATCTGAGCACTAAACAAAGAGTCTTAACTGTGTAAATCCTGTCTGTGCACTAAGTAAAAATAATCAGTACGAACAGTAACATGAGTTTAAATATCAAAGTAAAAGTATTCAAAGAGAAAATATTAAAATCTCATAGATGTCTTATTTTTCATGTTATCACTGAAACATAAGAAAAGAAATGATGAAATTCAGTTTGGTTTGATCACAGAGAAAAAAGAAAATATCTCAGTTCTTCTTTTGTGGAGTTTTAATGTACACAGACATCAATGGTTGTCATGGAGATGAGATTTTAATAAATCTTGGTGAATAAAAATGATGATCTAACATGAGCTTATTGAAAGGACAGAGAGAAACAAACTGACCTGCAGACCAGACAAACTTTGGTTGACTGTGATCAGTGTGATACTCTGCGTCTCCTCTTCCAGCTCTGCACACATATCCTGCTGTGTGTGTCTGTCCATGAATGATGTAGGAGTCCTTTGCAGTCCTTCTGCCATCAGGTAGCAGCTCATAACTGTAGGATTTCTCTATTAGATCAGGAACAGCTTTATACCAGTAGAAGCTCCATCCTGCAGACGGATGTTCAACCTGACAGTTCAGAGTTACTGAGGCTCCAGGACTCAGCCATGATGGAGACACAGTGAGGACAGGACGGGGTTTATCTGTTCAATAAAGACTTTCTCTTAATGTTTTATTTTGTAACTCTGAATTCAATTTCACAAAAATGTTGACTCACAAATATTTATTATGAACTTTAGGAGTGAGACTATCTAAACATGAAATATCTCAACGTTTACAAATAAAAACAAATTTTTACAAACTGTTTGTATTTTCAGGGAAAGGGGAATTATGACTGTACTTACTGTAAGAAACTGTCAGTGTGACTGAATCACTCCACTCTGTTGTGTTATGCTGTGAACTTTTCATTCTGCCCTTGCAGCGATAGTTTCCACTGTTGGATGATGAAGCAGATATAATCTTGTATTCATTTTGATTTAGAGGGTTTCTGATGCTGTTTATTTCCCACTCATAATCCCACTCAGTGTCTCCTCCATGGATCTCACATCTGACAGTGATCGTCTCTCCGCTGTATATCTCAGACCAGTTTGGATACAGAGTCACAACAGACCTGTTTGAGACTGTTCAAGAAAGTACAGTAAAAACACATGAATGATAAAAGGCTCAATTACCATCAGATGTAGTGTTTAGTGGAAAGTTACATTTGAACTTATTAGTTGTGTCAATCCTGACTGATTCTTTTTCTTTTCAAGATAGCGGCGCGAGCAGTCGCAGCGGCCCGGCACTCTCCTCAATTTAGCGGTTTTCTTTTTATTTTGTGTATTTTTGTTTCACTTTTACTCCGATATGCAGGAGCACATATGTAGTACAGTAAAACTGAACTGCTTGCAGTTCTAAACCACAAAAACCTGCACACCTTCGCTGACAATGACTGGGACTCAATTCCCCCTGAGATCCGGAGGGTCACCGACTCTAATTTCACCATACCACCGCTGAAGTGGCGTAGGTGACAGAGGCACAGGAAACAGAAGAGAGGGAAGAAAGCGGGGTTGAAGGCTAGGCTACGTGCTAACCCACACGGACCGGCTTTTCCGAGTCTTTTCCTCACCAACTCATGGTCACTAAATAACAAGATGGATGAGCTACGACTGCGGATCACCTCACGCTGCTTGGATTACTGTGTTATGATCATCACAGAGACTTGGCTGGACTCTTTCACCCCAGACACTGCAATTGAGCTAGTGGGCCACGCTAGCGGACAGGAACAAAGAGTCCGGTAAGAAAGGAGGAGGTCTGCTAGTGTTTGTAAACAATAACTGGTGCACCAACAACACAGTTAAAGTCATCCACTGCTGCCCGGACATAGAACACATGATGGTTCAGTATAGACCCTTCTACTTGCCGAGAGAGCTCACAGCGATCACAATAATAGCAGTTTATGTGCCGCCGCAAGCTAATGCTAAGTCAGCCATGGAGCTACACCAGCGCTCCATTAATAAACAGCTAACAACGCACCCGGACTGCGCTGTGATCGTGGCAGGAGATTTTAACCACGCAAATCTGAAATCTGTCCTGCCTGGATTCTTTAAAAACGTGAGTTTCCCGACGGGGGGAAACAACACACTAGACCAGGTCTACACCAACATCCCAGATGCTTACAAGGCCACCCCCCTGCCTCATCTCGGACTCTCTGATTATCTCTCTCTGTCCCTGATCCCTGCTTATAGATCTCTAATTTAACCCTAGAACACTATCGCCGGGTGATTTATACCCGAGAAAATACATTTACATGATTTCTCCCTCCTCCAGCTGTAAACGTGTCGAGGAGCATGTGCCTTCACCATGGAAGTCTCAAATGTCCCAGGAATGGGTGGACCAAAGACCAGCTTTCCAGAGTCATTATTTTGTTTTAGGAGGTTTATTTTTCATTTTGTTAGACATGGCACAGTTGAAAGTAAAAGAAGACCACAATAATTTGTCATGTGTTGTCATATTTTGATATATTTGATTACTTTTCATTGGTTATATTATATCGGGTAAAAATCACCCGGCACTAGTGATCGTGTTACTATTTATAGCGATAGTGTTCTAGGGTTAAAGGCAAAAACTATCTGTAAAAACAGTACGAGTGTGGACTGCGGAAGCCACCACGGCCCTACAAGACTGTTTTGGTGACACGAATTGGAGTGTATTTGCAGAAGGATCAGACTTGGAGGGCCACACATCTGCCTCACATCAGCTTCTGTACTGAGAGTGTAACAACAACAAAGACTGTTAACCATGGCTTCCCGAACCAGAAGCCATGGCTCAACAGTGAGGTGAGAGCCCTACTAAGAGCACGTGACAGCGCCTTCAAATCAGGAGACCAACAAGTCTACAAAGAGGCACGCCAGTCTCTGCTTAAAGGCATAAAAGAAGCCAAGCGCAAATACAAACAGCGCATCGAGGAACACTTTAACACAAACAACTCCAGAAACATGTGGCAGGGGATCAAATCACTCACTGGCTACAAAGACAGTTGCACACAAACCAACTCCCCAGACATCACCTTACCTGACACCCTAAACCATTTCTTCGCCCGCTTTGACCAAGAAAACAGGGACACCATCACCCAATCCTGCCACTACAGAGAGGGACGACGCTCCCATCCAGCTGGAGCAGCATCAGGTCAGAGCCACACTGTGCAGAGTCAACGCGAGGAAAGCAGCTGGTCCTGACGGTGTAGCCGGTAGAGTGCTTAAAGCATGTGCAGACCAACTTGCAGAGGTTTTCACCACCATCTTCAACCCTCTCACTGCTACAGTCTGTAGTACCATCCTGCTTTAAGTCACCCACCATCGTTCCAGTGCCCAAGAAGAACACAGTGAGCTGCTTGGATGACTATCATCCAGTTGCTTTAACACCCATAATTGCCAAATGTTTTGAACAGCTCATCATGTCACACATTAAAGCTGCCATCCCTGAAGACCTCGATCCATACCAGTTTGCATACAGGGCAAACAGGTCGACAGAGGACGCCGTAATAACAGCTCTTCACACAACCTTCACACATCTGGACATTAGTAACACCTATGTTAGAATGCTGTTTGTGGACTTCAGCTCTGCCTTCAATACAGTTCAACCCCACAAACTGGTTAATAAACTAAGCAGCTGGATACTGGACTTCCTGAGCAACAGACCCCAGAACGTCAGAATGGGAGAGCATACCTCCTCCACCCTCATTCTGAATGTGGGTGTCCCACAGGGATGTGTCCTCAGTCCCCTCTTATACTCACATTTCACTAGAGCTGGGCGATATAAGATTTTTTCATTTCAGGCGATAACGATATATATCACTATATAAGCCTGTTACGTCCCTCTGCAGCCCCTAATCATCTTAATGTGTTCAGCTGGTGCTAATTGGCCACACCTAGTCAGGTGTGGATAAAACCATACCTGAGGCAAGCTTCCGGGGAGCTCACTTGTCTTTGCCTTGGTGGCACCAGCCGTTTTAGCCAACCTGCTATGCCATTTTAAGATAAAACCTCTTCTCACACTCACTCTGGTATTCGTCTCCTTTTTTATGTTGCGGCTTTTGAGCCGGGTCGTAACATAAGTGGGGGCTCGTCCGGGATCATTTGGACATTTTAGTGGAGTCTGAATATCAGTTTGTTTGACTTTTAAGTGGGTGAGCGAAGGTGTTCACTGTGATTGAGTAACATCCCTTTAGTAAGTGTGTTTCAGCTGGGTGGCTGTGCTGCCCTTCCATCGAAGCACTTGTTTGTTGTTTTGCTTTGTTGTTTTAGTTTTTTGTGTTTGGTGGTTATCCTGGGTGGGGGTACGCTTCAGGGTTTGGTGGGAGACTGTACCCCTGGTCTGCTGCCTACCCTTGAGTTTGCGTTTAAAGTTGCCTCGAGCCCGGTACACCACTGAAGACTAGATAGGTCAAGTTTTGTTTTTAGCGTTTTAGGATGGGAGTTGCTCACAGTTAATTAGTGGCACCAAACTTGGCAGGAGGTTAAGACATTCGTTAATTATGGTCTTGTAGCTGAGGCAGGTAGGTTGTTTTTAAGTTGGCATAATGTGTACTGTGTGTGCATCTAATATGTCAGTGTTGATGGATGCTGATGAGATCCTCATGAGGTGAGTGTTTTGTGCCGTGACCTTTAGTGTTGTGGGGAATATGGCTACTTTTGTTGGATCACTTGTGAGTGTTGTTGGCCAGGTGATGGCAGTAACACTGAGGGGTGCTGAGCCACCCTTGATGTGATCATTGTGTGGCCATAGCTCTCCATTTGTGGTTGGTCACTAGTGTGCTTGGTTTACTGAACTTTTTGGATTAAAGTAACTTGTTGTGGTATAGGGCCACTTGTATGTGACTGTTTGTGTGGTGGAGACAACAGATCACTTAGTTGTGATTATTTGTTCCTACTTTTGGTTTTGTGTTGTAGGTCAGGTAATCGTTTTGGGTTGGTGACTGTTGTGCTCCTTTGTGTTGGTCACATGTTACTTTTTGTGTGCGTGTTCAGTGTGGCAACTTCAAATCCTCATGCCCATCCATGCTTACAGATGCCAACTATAATGTGAACACTGTGCTTCTGTTAGCTTTTACTTTTATTTCAGGTTTGCGGGTCAAGGACCTCAAGGCTTCAGAGGGGCTTTTAATAAATTTAGGGGTCCTAGAGGAACCCTTTTGAGGGAGGAGGTGTTACGTCCCTCTGCAGCCCCTAATCATCTTAATGTGTTCAGCTGGTGCTAATTGGCCACACCTAGTCAGGTGTGGATAAAACCATACCTGAGGCAAGCTTCCGGGGAGCTCACTTGTCTTTGCCTTGGTGGCACCAGCCGTTTTAGCCAACCTGCTATGCCATTTTAAGATAAAACCTCTTCTCACACTCACTCTGGTATTCGTCTCCTTTTTTATGTTGCGGCTTTTGAGCCGGGTCGTAATAACTATATTTGTAAGATTTAATTGTGCCGTTGCTCACAAGTAAAATGTAAAATAATAATCAGCAGCTTGTTTTGATTTAAATATTTATTTCCCATAATAAGTTCAATAGGGCAGATATACTTAAGGAACATGAGACTTCAGTTTCAGATAAATAAAGGCAAATATTGCAAACTACACAAAAGGTAGCCGCTAAAGCAGTTAAGTTTCAAAATAGAACAAACAAAACAAACTACTAAACTGTCAATTCCACTTAGAAACAAAATATTAATTCTAAAAATAAATCTTAGTTTGTTTTACAGAAGAACAGACAAAATTGACTAACTTTTGTCAATATCAAATAAACTGAGAACTAAAAGGAAATTCTCAATCTCTCCTTGTTGTATAGCTTAGCTATTACCTCAATTAGCTGCTTGAATCCTTCATTTTCGACCGTGTTTATTGGTAGCATGTCTTTAGCAAGACGGTAGGCTATGGCATTCGTTATGTCGCTATGTCTCTTAGCTTTTTTGTCATATGGTAAGACGCTGGAGGAAGCCGACTCAATTGACTGTTGCTTCTTCGCAGGGATTCTCCTGGTTGTTTTCGATGACGAATTTGCGCTTTCAGTCTACGGAACTTCTCTGGCCCTTCCTTTCGACAATCTCTCCGGCATTGGAACCGTCATCTGTGTTCTCTTCGGTAACCTGGTCACCCAAGCTCTCGGTTGATTTTTCTCTAGTAGGCACACTCATTTTCTCCATTACCCGGCCAGCACGGCGACTGGCTGCTTCCCAAACAAATACACATGTGGCACTTGTGCTTGTGCTGTACGTAACGTGACGTGATGCTGCGGCTGTGATTGGTTCGGCTCTGCGCTACTTAATTTGGATTGGCTGTTCTGTTTTTTTTTTAAGACAGGAAGAGAGAGAGATGAGGTCTATCGCAATAGTTTCATTTTTCTATCGAGAAAAAGTAATTTCGCAATACATATCGTTATCGTTCTATCACCCAGCTCTACTTTTCACCCATGACTGTTCAACAATCCACACCAGTAACACCATTATAAAATTTGCTGATGACACCAGCGTCATGGGACTGATCAACAACAACGATGATTCAGCCTACAGAGAGAAGGTTCAGCATCTGAAGCAATGGTGTGACGACAACAACCTGCATCTGAACACAGCCAAGACCAAGGAGATGGTAATCGACTTCAGAAGAACAAAGCGATCTGAGCACTCTAACCTCTACATTGATGGGGAGGAGGTAGAAAGGGTAGAAACCAATGTTCCCTCTAAGCTGCGGCCGTGCGCAATTGCACACTGTTGGCACGGTCTCTGTGCAGAAAAAATCTGGGTTGCGCACACAAAAAAAATTCTAACCTGAATTGAAATTAAAGTAAATACGTTAACAATTCTGTTTTGCAGTGTTAGTCAGTAAGTGACTGGCTGCTACAGTATGGAATTAGAACAATGTCACCTTATCCCATAGTCAAGCCAATCACGCAATTCACATTTGTATATACGCAGCTAATCAATATTGTTGACAGGCTATGACAGCGTCCTTATGTGCCGACACCGGTGTTTTAGCTAGCAAAGCAGCGTGGCTGATGTGGAGTGAAGCCACGTTAATGACAACGTGTACAACCATTGGAGATGTGAGCAGGACAGACGGAACAATTGACGGAAAAACTGTGGACTTTATACCAGTTTTTAAATTGTGTTGATAGGCCACGTAAAACCAGAGTTGTGATAAAAAAAAAAAAAAATGCAATGTTTGGTTTTCCTGAATACTATCGTTGTTTATATTTACTGCGGGAAGAAACGGTAAAGACGGCGTTTTATAAGGAAAACGCTCGAAAGCACTCTCTCCGCCTGTGATAAAAGACGAAACCAAAACACCCCCCACCCTTTCCCATTGGTCGAAAAATGTACCATGTCGACCAATCAAAACATGGCATTTAGTTGTTAAGAAACGGGGGGAAGTTTTAGGAGTGACGGCGGTGTTTTGAGATGTGAGAGATTTGCAACGTTTAGCGCAAATCTTGTGTAAATACTGTGTAGTGTGTAGTGTAGTCAATAGTTTTGTTGTGTGTGTCAGAACAATGAGGCGACTATTGAATGTTACAGGTGTTACAGGAGTGATACATCTGCTGCTGTCAGGCCTGCAGGTATCAGGCTTGTGATGTTCTCCTTTATCTCATAGTGGACAGAAATTATTTTTTGGAGTGGCACAAATAATTTGTGTGGCATCAGATTTGATGCAGAACGCCTGATTGTTCTGTAAATATTTTGAAATGTTTGTTTAAAAAAAACGCCTTGGCAGCATTTTTAGGTAAACAGCTGCAAAAAACTTTGTTGTTTGCAAAACTCAGTTACTTTTTTGAAGAAGTAACTATATAATTAATTGCCCAGCATTGGTCTTTATATACTGTATCTTGCAGACAGAGAGTTACAGGACTCTCTCCCAGACCACAGACTCATAATACAAGTCAGAGCTTTATTTAAAAAAAAGTTGTGTTTTTAAAATTGGAGTTCAAGTTATTTTTACTTCCAATAGTGCTAACATGCTACACAGGTCATAAACAAGATTTTTTTTTTTTTTAATTTTCATTGTAAGTGGGCTAAAGCAGTTAATTAAAAGTAGTCTAACATAAATGTAAATGCTGTGATTTGATTATTTTTATAAACCATGTAACTTGGATGGATTTTACGCTGGCGTGACCACAGTGCACATCTAATGTTGCTCACAGTGGTCCAAGGGATCGCTCAGGGAGTTTGTGCGTTCGCTCAGACACATGAAAAATTCGAGGGAACATTGGTAGAAAGTAGAGATGGACCGATCCGATATTAGGTATCGGTATCGGTCCGATACTGACGTAAATTACTGGATCGGATATCGGAGAGAAATAAAAAATGTAATCCGATCCATTAAATATCAAAAAAGGACCTCACAAAACTTGCGACACGGCGTAACTTGCCCCATAACCGTAGCACGTCGGAGCAGTGTGCTCAGTGATAGAGCGGCTGTGTGTATTTGTAGCCTCGCTAGCAATCCAGCATTTCATCTCCGAGGAAGTTATCCCAGAGAGAAGTAAAGCAAGTGTGTAAGTTCATCTCTGAATGTTTGTAAAGCGTACCTACCTTAAGCTTAACAACCGATATATGGAGCGACTGCCTCTCTCTCCCTCCCTCTCCTGCCGCAACTTCATGAAACTGATTAATGATCAGCTGATCGGCTTTTTCTGTCGCGAGTCCGTCTCTCTTCTTTGTTTTTGGCCCACTTTGCACCAGAAAGAGGAAACCAGCGGCTGAACAACAGCAGCACGTTTAAGCTTGATAAGCTGTTGCTAGAATTTATTTAATATTACTTTCTACACCAGGATCCTTTTCTACGTAGCTGACGGCTGGTAACTGTGCAGGGGCGGATCTAGCAAAGTTTAGCCAGGGGGGCCGATAGGGTATTAACAGGGAAAAGGGGGGCACAGAGACATACTTTTCTTTCTTATTCTCATTTAAAATGTCTAGCTTTTAATAAATAATTATCTGAATCTTACACCCAAAGTTTTAATCTGATGTAAAATGTATAGAAGTCCATTACTGTATATAGTAACTGTTAAGTCTAATATACCCTAGTAAGCTATAGTACTTTTTCCTTTGGGAACATACCATCTGTGCAGTCTGCAATTCTGTAGAAGAAAGATGTTGAATCCATTTAATTATTCTTGAAAAATAATTTATTTCTGTGCATTTTTTTTTTTTTTTTTCATACTGCATCAAATTTAAGCTGATTACGTCGATTAAGCATCATGAGGTGGGGGTGGTTCCCTTTTTTTTTTTTTGTTGGGAGTTTGCAACCCTATTAGTTAGGTTGCTTAATATTTCTGCTAAGTACTCTTTAAAATACCAGAATAGGGAGGAATGTGTAGGTTTAAGTTTATTAGATTGATCAGTGTTGCTGAACTATGAAATATTTTGGGTGCAGTGTATTTTTTTACATACAGGTATAACAGAATAGCTTTAGTGTTGTTGTTTATTTAAACTTGAGTATGACCTTATACAAAATGCAGCAAGATATTAAAAAAAACAGTTTTATTGATTAAAAAACACACTATATCGGATTAATATCGGTATCGGCAGATATCCAAATTTATGATATCGGTATCGGTATCGGACATAAAAAAGTGGTATCGTGCCATCTCTAGTAGAAAGCTTTAAGTTCCTCGGAGTCCACATCTCGGCCGACCTTACCTGGTCCACAAACATCTCCCACCAGGTAGGGAAAGCACAACAAAGGCTGTACTTCCTCAGGAAACTACGTCAGGCCCAATTACCAATTAAAACTGCTAGTAAACTTCTAGCGCTCCACCATCGAGAGCCCGAGAGCCGTCTGACTTACTGCTGCACACTCTGGTTCAACTGCTGCACCGCGGATGACAAGAGGAAACTGCAGCGGGTGGTGAGGGCAGCAGAGCGGGCAATTGGCACCTCACTAACCCCCCTCAGAGACATCTATACTGGCAGACTTCAGCAGAAAGCCAGCATCATCATCAAAGACCCCTCGCACCCTGGACACTCACTTTTTCCCCCCCTTCCCTCTGGTAAATGCTACAGGTCCATCAGGTCAAAGACAAACAGACTCAACAGAAGTTTTTACCCACAGGCTGTCAAACATGCCCTACCTCCACCCTGATTGGAGGATAACTGCACTGCCAACACTCATGGACATTACACCTTATTTATAAATCGTATTTCTGTTTATACTTCAATGCAACCAACAGCCCTACCTCTTTAAACTGTATTTATTATAACCTTATTTAGTATAGTTCCAACAGAACCCCCCACACACACACACACACACACTCAATGTGCAATATCATCCCCCACCCACTCAATGTGCAATATCACTGATCACACTGCACCTCTCAATGCACCTGCTAGTTAGATGGCATGTATGTGTATGTATATAGATGTAAGCGTGCATGTGGAAATATGCGTGTGTATGCATGTACGGATGCATATATGTATATATACATATATGTATGTATGTGCGTGTACAAATGTTTGCAGGTGTATGTATAACTTGTACATATCTTTCTTGTGTAAATGTAAATTTGTCTGTTATTGTGTAAATACTTACGCTATTGTGTACTTCACACACATGGAGAGATGCCAAACTGCCTTTCATTGTTCTTGTAACAGTGACAATAAAAAGCTATTCTATTCCATTCTCATTGTACAGAAAATACTCTGGAAATGCTCTGAAATATTCAGCATGATGATTTTTTAAAAATATTTATTTTGTGTTTTTACAATTTGATACATACATGCAGAGTTCAAATAATTAATTGGAGGCATGACTTAATCCTTGGGAGAAACGTTTCGTCACTCATCCAAGTGACTTCTTCAGTCTCAGCTGACTGCAGGTTAGTTTCCCCAATCTTATAAACAGTACATTTGCACAATGGCCGAAACTAGCCCACTAAATGAAGAATTGGCTGGGAGGTCAGTTCCTTGATCATTACTATGCAAACTGTCATGACCATATGTCAAATACATTGATCAATGGTAATGAGTACCATTAACAGAGAGTTGGGGAATGGCTGCAATCACAGCATTGTAAGATAGCGAAAGATGTACCCTTAGGCCC